>NC_080179.1:9758255-10058255 GCF_950295315.1 Erinaceus europaeus | reverse complement strand
TTCTTTTTGATGTATGCCATTCTCACAGGGGTGAAGTGGCATCTCATTGTTGTCTTTATTTGCATTTCTCTGGTGATCTGTGACCTGGAGCAATTTTTCATATGTTTGTTGGCCTTTTAGATTTCTTCTGTGGTGAATATTCTGTTCATATCCTCTGCCCATTTTTGGATGTGTTCATTTGCTTTGTTTCTTGCTAAGTTTGATGAACGCTTTTATTTTTTAATCTTTATTTATTTATTGGATAGACACAGCCAGAAATTGAGAGGGAAGGGGGTGATAGAGAGGGAGAGAGACAGAGAGACACTTGCAGCCCTTCTTCACCACTTGTGAAGCTTTTCCCCTATAGGTGGGGACCAGGGACTTGAACCTGGGTCCTTGCACACTGTAGCATGTATGCTTAACCAGATGCACCACCACCAGGCCCCATGGTTATTAACCTGTTGTTGATGTATGGCATGTGAAGATCTTCTCCCATTCTGTGAGGGGTCTCTTTGTTTGGGTGATAGTTTCTTTTGCTGTGCAGACACTTTTCAATTTGATGTAGTCCCATTTATTTGTTTTTGTTTTAGTCTTCCTTGCAATTGGGTTTGTATCATCAAAGACGTCCTTGAGGTTTAGGTGGGAAAGTGTTCCACCAATGTTTTCCTCTAAGTATTTGATAGTTTCTGGTCTAACATCTAGGTCCTTGATCCATTTGGAGTTGACTTTTGTTTCTGGTCATATAAAGTGGTTCAGTTTTATTCTTCTTCATTCTATACATTTAAAAGTAACATACACATGCAAGAGAAAAATCAGTAGGTTACATTGTGAAAGATGTCAGGTTCTACAAATTAACTAGCTCTGCTTGAATCCCACTCCACAAAGCCTTGGGTCAATTACTTTAACCTCTCCCTTCCTTAGTTTCTGCATCTATAAAGTCAACTAATTATACTCTCCACTCATAGGTGTTGGACTCCACAGGTTTCTCATGTTCCTGCCTGTCTTTAGAACAGAGACACTGACTCCCTTTGTTCAGAATATTTTTTCAAAGACATTTGTGTAGACAACAGCCTTGAAAGATAGAGATAATGTCTGTCTTCATAGTAATTAAAGACAATGACTCCCTCTGGAGTGAAGGTTAGTTATATTTACTTCCCATTATAAAAGATCAGGACTACCTAATCTTAGGGTGTCTTTCCAGTAGCATGACCCACTGTGTGTAAACATTTCACCTATTTCTTAAAGACTTGATAGAAATGCAAACACAGGTTGTTACTATTGATATGAGAAATTATTTTTTGATATTGTTGGGTTTTTTTTTTGTCTCTGAGATTAGGACCGTGTGTGTGTGTGTGTGTGTGTGAAGTTCTATGTAATTGTGACATGCAAACATTAACTTCTAAGTAAGGTAAGATTTCAGATCCTTTACAAGATTAAAATGAAAACTCAGACATTTAGACAGTGAATTTTTCTGTAAGAAACAAGTAAAGGAGATAAAATTAAAATTCTTAGAAGAGGGGACCAGCAGTAGCGCACTGGGTTAAGTGCACATAGTTAGAAGACCAAAGGCCAGTACAGGGATCCTGGTTCAAATCCTGGTTCAAATGCCTCCCACCTGCAAGGGGGGTCACCTCACAAATGGTGAAGCCAGTCTGCAGGTGTCTATCTTTCTCTCTCCCTCTCCACCTCCCCCCTCTCTCAACTTCTCTCTGTTTAAACCAAAAAAAAGATAAACTGCTTAGAAGACTATATAGGGCATGAAAAGAATAACAATTAAGAAAATGTTAGCTGTAATATTACTATATAGATATACCTTCCTCCAAATATGCATGATTTATTAATGGCAAAGTCAAAACTAGACTCCAGACATATAAAATATAAACTTGCATCCTTTTTATCTCTCTATTCCATTCTATCTCTCTTATATGTGCTGCATATTAAACTTGTATGCAGTGTTCAAACTAATGTAATCTTAGAAAAGGGATTGAAATTTTATTTTATTTTATATTACTTATTATTATTATTTTGCCTCCAGGGTTTTCGCTGGGGCTCAATGCCTGCACTACAAACCCACTGCTCCTGAGGCCTTTTATTTTTTTCCCATTTTGTTGCCCTTGTTGTTGCTCTTATTGTTGTTGTTGTCATTATTGTTATTGTTGCCATAGATGTTGTCATTGTTGGATAGGGCAGAGAGAAATCGAGAGAAGAGGTGAGACAGAGAGGGGGAGAGAAAGATAGATACCTACAGACCTGCTTCACCACTTGTGAAGTGACCCCTTTGCAGGTGGGGAGCCAGGGGCTCTAAACGGGATCCTTACTCTGGTCCTTGCACTTCATGCTATGTGCGCTTAACTGGCTGTGCTACCACCCGACCCCAATTTCATTTTATTTTTTAAGATTTCATTTACTAATTAATGAGAAAGATAGGAGAGAATAAACTAGAAATCACTCTGGTACATGTGCTGCTGAGGATTGAACTCAAGACCTCCTTCTTGAGAGTCCAATACTTTATCCATTGTGCCACCTCCCAGACCACATAAAGGGATTGAGATTTTATACCAACTTATTTGGTGAAGAAGTAAATATTATCTGGGAGCCACACAGTTCCACACCTAGCTAAGCACACACATCACAGTGCACAAAGACCAGAGTTCATGCCCCAAGTCCCCACCTGCAAGGGGGAAAACTTCACGGGGGGGGGGGGGGGTAGTATTGTGAATGCCTTTCTTTTTCTCTCCCTAGTTCCCCTCCCATCTCAATTTTAAAGTTAAAAAATATATATTAAAAACAACATGATCATAAAAGAGTAAATCTGATTATCTCATTCTCTATATAAAGCACCAGAATGTTATTTTAAGAGAATATCCCAAATCATGGAATCTACATAATGAAGAGTCATTTACTCAGAAAGGTATTATGAGCAAAATATTTTGAATGTTAAAAATTATTACTATTGTTATTATTATTTGCCTCTAGAGTTATCAGTTGGGGCTTGTGCCTGCATTATGAATCCACTGCTCCTGTGGCCACTTTTTTGATTTTTGTTTGTTTGTTTGCTAGGACAGAGAGAGATTGAGAGGGGAAGATAGGGAGAGAGAAAACGCCTGCAGACCTGCCACATATGAGGTGATTCCCCCTGCAGGTGAGGAACCAGGGGCTTGAACCAGTATCCTTTCATGGGTCCATGCACTTCATACTATGTGCACTTATCCCGGTGCAACACTGCCTGGCCCCCTAAAAAATTCTTCAGTGACAGTCAAAATTTTAATAAATTCTTTTTATCCCTCAAAAATCTATTATGCTTTTTGTTAAAGACTTAAAGTAAATGTTATATATATGTGTGTGTGTATATATATATATATATATATATGTATATATATATTAGACAGTATATATAATAGAGTCACTGAAAACAAGCTGCCTAGTGCTAATTCTTCAATTTAAAAATATTTCTTACACATGGCACAAAGCGTAAGGACTGGCGTAAGGATCCAGTTCAAGTCCCCGGCTCCCCACCCGCAGGGGAGTCGCTTCACAAGAGGTGAAGCAGGTCTGCAGTGTCTGTCTTTCCCTTTCCCTCTCTGTCTTCCCCTCCTCTCTCCATTTCTCTCTGTCCTATCCAACAACAATGACAACAATAACCACGACAGTGTCAAACAACAAGGGCAACAAAAGGGAAGACAAATATAAAAAAAAATTTCTCAAGATATTTTCTACAAATCTATGTATTAGATTTGTTAACTGTCTCAATATAAGAATTAAAAGAACTAAAGTAATTAATATTTGCTTTATAGCTGACCCATGCTTCATAGTGTTTCTTTTTTTTAATGTTTTTTTATTTGTTATCTTTATTCACTGGATAGAGAGCCACAAATTGAGAGGGTAGGGGGAAGATAGAAAGGGAAGAGAAAGAGAAACACCTGCAGCCCTGTTTCATCACTCACAAAGCTTTCCCCCTGCAGGTGGGGACCTGGGGCTCAAACTGGGGTCCTTGCACATAGTAACATGTGCACTCAACCAGGTGCATTACCACTCAGCCCCCCATAGTTTTACTTTCTTTCATAAAATCCTCACAACAGCCCTACTATGCAGGAATTATTAGTAACTTAATTTACTGAAGAGAAAATTATGTAAAGTGAAGTTAAATATTTTGCCCAAGTTAACACAGTGCAGAGACTAAATATATCAAAGTAAAAAGTTAAAGGCAGGACAGAGAAATAGCTCACTTGTGTTCTATATAAAGAGCTGAGCCATGTGTGTAACCCAGAGTCTGAATGTCCCCGTTGTACTGAAGGAAGCTTTGGTGCTGTGGTTTCTCTCTCTCTCTCTCTCTCTCTCTCTCTCTCTCTCTCTCTCTCTTTCTCTCTCTGCCTCTAGACCTGCTGTCACTGTAAAACAAACAAAAACAAAGATAAACGTCTAGAGGCTAGGGGCTTTGATTCATTAAATGTTAGTAACATTGAATTTAACAAGTACATAAATGAAATAAAATTCTAAAATTAAGGAAACATACTTTTCACCAAACAACACAATTTAAAACCATTCATTATATACTAATAGTTGAGAGTCAAAAATTATACCTGCCCCTTCAAATGACTCTTCAGAGCTAAGTTCTAACTATATACTCTTAAATGAAATGCATTTTTTCACTTTATTAAGGAAATGTTGTTTTTATAAGATTGTGGCTATTAGAGTACACTTCCACATCTTCCAAAGATGGGTAACAGGATACCTCACCTTACAAACAAATCATCGTCCTCCTGAATTACAGAGCACTGGACCCAAAATCACCCTTGGTTTCCCACCCCCACCCACAGTGCCAGGATATGCTGTAATAGGCTATAGTCCATTAAAAGTTTCACCTTGCGTTTGTTTTTCTAGCTTTTTTCTTAGGTCCCACTTATAAGGGAAGATGACCAGGTATTTATTTTCTCCTTCTGAGTTATTTCACTTAGCATGCTTTCCTCCAAATCTACGTATGTTGGAGCAAAAGATAAAACCTCATCTTCTCTTAGAGCTGAGTAGAGGAATATGATTGTTTTTAGAAACAGAAATTCCCAAGGGGGCGGGTGGTAGCACAGCAGGTTAAGAGCAGATGGCACAAAGCACAAGGACTGGCATAAGGATCCCAGTTCAAGCCCCCAGCTCCTCACCTGCAGAGTGGTTGCTTCATAAGCGGTGAAGCAAGTCTGCAGGTGTATATCTTTCTCTTACCCCTCTCTGTCTTCTCCTCCTCTCTCCATTTCTCTCTGTCCTATCCAACAACAATAACATCAATAACAACAATAATAATAACCACAACAATGATAAAACAAGGGCAACAAAGGGGGAAAATAGCCTCAAGGAAACAGTGGATTCATGGTGCAGGCACCAAACCCCAGCAATAACCCTGGAGACAAAAAAAAATCCTTTTATAAATTATTTAAATGAGGAAAAGACAAAGAGAAAATACATACACACACACACAGAGAGAGAGAGAGAGAGAGAGAGTTCATAGAACTGCTCAGCTCTTACAGTGCTGGGGACTGAATCTCAGGTAGCATGAACATTTTTGCATAACCATTATGCTATCTCCCTGTCCCTAGAAAGTTTCTAATTGAACTTTAAAAGAAATACAATTTCACAAAGCAATATTCTGTCAAAGATGCTTGAAGATTTAACTTGTACTATAAGTACAAGTATTATATAAAGTTTACTAGAGTGTATAAACTTATTTTCCTAATATGCTTTGCTGTTTTACACATAAACATCATGTTTTTAAATGGAAGAGATTTAAGATCTCTGTACAGTATGACTAATATTTGAATTAAAATGCTTCTAAAAATTCAGTCTTCATTCTTAAAAACACATTTTCATTCAGTTTCCTTTCTGAATTCACTAAATGCATCAGCTCTTAAAAAACACCACAGCCCTTTATTCCCTTCTGTACCTTCTATGCTATCTCTTGAGTTCCATTTTCTATTTTATGACTGTCAAACATATTAATTCCAAATGAAAGCCAACATTTCAACTTCTCTTTCTCTTTTAGACAGTACATTTTACACATTTGAAAATCAGCGTGTCCCTTTTTATTCTTGATCAACACTACCATAACAGCTTCCAGTCAAGCAAATAGAAGTTACTAGGTCAGGTAACATGTTGAATGATCAAGATGTAGGAATTAATTCCAGCCTCATGCTCAGCTTGAGTAATCGGGTACTTACTTTCCACAGTGTTAGCAACTTCAAAATTCCACACACTTCCCTCACTCTATTTACTCAACTAACTACACACAAAAAAATAGGTAAGATGTATCTTCTAGTATCCTCCGACAACATCAGCATTATTGTCACCTCTTGATAATCTTTAGAAGAAACACAGTACTGGGATCCAGAGGTTATATCGGCTTCTATGCTAAACATGAATAGACATGGGCCCTTGATCAGATTCATAGAGCTTATAGCTAACAGTATTTATACACTTTCCTCATATTTGGGAACTACTCTCTGCCTTTTATTCAGCTTTCTAGTCCTAATCCCAACTCTGACACCATCTCCCCAGACAATGCTTTCAGTCCACCTGCATGTTTGCTGTCTGGCTAAGGCAAAAATTAGTAAAGTAGTGGCCCCCTTGAAAAATACCTAAAATAGACTTCCTAACTTCTTCCAACATGAAGACCCCAAATCTCACCTTTAGGCTCTTGATTACTGAACAATTTGTTCTGCTTTGTATCTTAATGCTTTTCAGCCACCAAGTTGCAGATGCTACCATGATGCCACCTTGGGTTCTCTGGGCAGTCAACCTCACCAAATGTGACCTGGAACCCTACCTCCCCAGAGCCCTACACCACTAGGGAATGACAGAGTCAGGATGGGAGTATGGATCAACCTATCAACTCTCATGTCCAGCTGAGAAACAATTACAGAAGCTACACCTCCCACCTTCTGCATTCCAAAATAATTTTGCTCCATACTCCCAGAGGGGGACAAATATTAGAAGATGACTAGGGGTCTCTGAACTTCAATTCCATCAAGACCTGGAGAGAGAAAAGGATAAAAGGACATTCAGAAGTGACAGTGGGTGTAGGTTTGATTTGGAGGGGAGAAGAGGACAGATCTGTGGAAGAAATGGGCAAATATATATAAGCAGAGACAGTTAATAGAAATAATAGTCAACCTTTGGAAGGGCTACTATAGTTTCCAATGGAGGTAATGGGGACATAAAACTCTGATGGTGGGAATGGTGTGGAATTATACCCCTGTTGTCCCATAATTTTTTTTTTTTAATTTTTAATTTAAGAAAGGATTAGTGAACAAAAGCATAAGGTAGGAGGGGTACAACTCCACACAATTCCCACCACCCAATCCCCATAACCCACCCTCTCCCATGATAGCCTTCCCATTCTCTAGCCCTCTGGGAGCATGGACCCAGGGTCGTTGAGGGTTGCAGAAGGTACAGGGTCTGGCTTCTGTAATTGCTTCCCCGCTGAACATGGGCGTTGACTGGTCGGTCCATACTCCCAGTCTGCCTCTCTCTTTCCCTAGTAAGGTGTGTCTCTGGGGAAGCTGAGCTCCAGGACACATTGGTGGGGTCTTCAATCCAGGGAAGCCTAGCCAGCATCCTGGTGGCATCTGGAACCTGGTGATTGAAAAGAGAGTTAACATACAAAGCCAAACAATTTGTTGAGCAATCATGGATCCCAAGATTGGAATAGTGGAGAGGAAGTGTTAGGGAGGTACTCACTGCAAACTCTAGTGTAATCCTGCTTTCAGGTATATATTTTGCAGTAGTTTATGGATACGTGTGCACATACGCTCTCTCTCACAGAAACTGGTGTATGTCTAGGTTATGGGACTTTGTTAGAAAGTGAACTACCTGAGATGAAATTAGAGTGTACTATAAAAGGAAAGGTCTCACCCGAGTAATGAAGCTGAAGGGTTGTCATTCCACACGTGAAGTCTCTGGATACACACTGAGGTGAAGCATGTTGAGGTGGCAATCATTGCGTTGGTTAGGTTGTGATCGGCGGATGCAATATTATTTGGTATGGATTGGGAGAAGCATACGGGAAAGTGAGCCCTATCCAAGGGTGCCAGGACTGGGGGAAGTAGGGGCTCTATAGTGAAGATGTGAGGTTCCTGCTGTCTTAGGGTTCAAAAAGACAATCAATAGTTAATATTATCATCACATTATTTGTTAATTGGGTTAACTTTGAAAAGTCCCTTTGTTATGGTTTGCTGTACAGTACCCAGTATCTTGTATATAGCTGTGCTATTGGAAGCTTCTAATCTACTTGGTCTAGGCTTTTGAGAGAGTCCGCATATCAAACACGTAGCCTATCTATTAAAAAGATTCAGTTTGTCTTTTGAGAACCTTTGAGACATACAATTGATTTCCCCCTCTCATATTAATTAACTACTGATTTATATGTCTACATTTTGCTAGGAGTGTACATAAACACCATTCCCATCACCAAAGGACCGTGACCCATCCCTCCCGCCCATTCCCACCCCCCACTGGCCCAGGAAGCTACATGTCTACCCCTCACCACTGGGTTTTTACTTTGGTGCCCTACTTACAATTTGATCAGGTCCTGCTTTTAGTTTCCCTTTCAGATCTTCTAGGTCAGCTTCTGTTGATGAGTGGGATCATCCCATACTCATCTTTAACTTTCTGACTTAGTCCACTTAACATAATTCCTTCTAGCTCTGTCCAAGCTGGGTCAGAGAAGGTGAGTTCATTGTTCTTGATAGCTGCATAGTATTCCATTGTGTATATATACCACAGCTTTCTCAGCCATTCATCTGTTGTTGGGCACCTGGGTTGCTTCCAGGTTTTAGCTATTATGAATTGTGCTGCTATGAACATAGGAGTACACACCTCTTTTTGGTTGGGTGTTATGGAGTCCTTGGGGTATAACCCCAGGAGAGGAATTATTGGGTCATATGGAAGGTCCATGTCTAGCCTTCTGAGAGTTTTCCAGACTGCTCTCCACAGAGGCTGTACCAATTTACATTCCCACCAGCAATGTAAAAGAGTTCCTCTGTCCCCACATCCTCTCCAGCATTTGTTGCTGCTGTCCTTTTTGATGTATGCCATTCTTACAGGAGTGAGGTGGTATCTTAGTGTTGTCTTAATTTGCATTTCTCTGACAATCAGTGACCTAGAGCAGTTTTTCATATGTTTGTTAGCCTTTTGGATCTCCTCTGTAGTGAATGTTTTGTTCATTTCCTCTGCCCATTTTTGGATGGGGTCATTTGCTTTTTTGCGGCTGAGTTTGCTGAGCTCTTTATATATTTTGGTGATTAGTTTCTTGTCTGATGTCTGGCATGTGAAGATCTTCTCCCATTCTGTGAGGGGTCTCTCTGTTTGTTTAATAGTTTCTTTGGATGTGCAGAAGCTTTTCAATTTGATGTAGTCCCATTGGTTTGTTTCTGCTTTGGTCTTCCTTGCAATTGGGTTTGATTCATCAAAGATATCCTTGAGGTATAGATGGGAAAGTGTTTTACCAATGTTTTCCTCTAAGTATTTGATTGTTTCTGGTCTGACATCTAGGTCTTTGATCCATTTGGAGTTGATTTTTGTTTCTGGTGAGATAAAGTGGTTCAATTTTATTCTTCTGCATGTTTCAACCCAGTTTTCCCAGCACCATTTATTGAATAGAGCCTCCTTCTTCCATTTAATCCTTTGGGCCCCCTTATCAAAGATTAGATGCCCATAGGTGTTGGGATTTACTTCTGGGCTTTCAATTCTGTTCCACTGGTCTGTGTGCCTATTTTTGTTCCAGTACCATGCTGTTTTGATGATGATGGCTTTATAATATAGTTTAAGGTCTGGGAGTGTGATGCCTCCATTTCTGTTTCTTTTCCTTAGGATGGTTTTGGCAATTCTAGGTGTTTTCAGGTTCCAGATAAATGATTGTAGTGTTTGTTCTATTCTCTTAAAGAAGCTTGGTGGAACTTTGATGGGTATTGCATTAAATTTGTATATGGCTCTGGGGAGAATGTTCATTTTGATGATATTTATTCTTCCAATCCATGAGCATGGGATATCTTTCCATTTCTTGGTATCAGTTTCTATCTCCTTGAGTAGCGACTCATAGTTTTCAGCATACAAGTCTTTCACTTCTTTGGTCAACTTTATTCCTAGGTATTTGATTGATTTTGCTGAAACAGTAAATGGGAGTGATTTCTGGATGTCTTCTTCTTCAGATTTAGTGTTTGCATAAAGAAATGCCACTGATTTTTGTACATTGATTTTGTAGCCTGATACCTTGCTATATTGCCTAACAACTTCCAGTAATTTTCTACTGGATTCTTTAGGTCTTTCTATGTATACTATCATATCATTTGCAAATAGTGAGAGCTTGACTTCTTCCCTTCCAATCTGTATCCCTTTGATTTCTTTCTCTTGCCTGATTGCTATGGCAAGAACTTCCAATACTATGTTGAAGAGTAACGGTGACAGTGGGCAGCCCTGTCTAGTCCCTGATCTGAGGGGGAATGCTTTCAGCTTCTCTCCATTGAGTATGATATTGGCTGTAGGTTTGCTATATATAGACTCCACTATCTTGAGGAATTTCCCATCTATTCCCATTTTTTGTAGAGTTTTGAGCATGAATGGGTGTTGGATTTTGTCAAAGGCTTTCTCTGCATCTATTGAGATAATCATGTGGTTTTTGGCTTTGCTTTTATTGATGTGATGAATGACATTGATTGATTTACGGATGTTGAACCAGCCTTGCATTCCTGGGATGAATCCCACTTGGTCATGATGAACAATCTTTTTGATGTGTTGCTGTATCCGGTTGGCCAAGATCTTGTTTAATATTTTGGCATCTATGTTCATCAGAGATATTGGTCTGTAGTTTTCCTTTTTTGTTCTGTCCCTATCAGCTTTTGGTATCAGGGTGATGTTGGCTTCATAAAAGATGGAAGGGAGTATTCCTGTTTCTTCAATCTTATGGAATAGCTTAAGAAGTATGGGTATTAACTGTTTCCTGAAAGTTTTGTAGAATTCGTTTGTGAAGCCATCTGGTCCAGGACTTTTGTTGTTGGGGAGATTCTTAATAACGGTTTCAATTTCTTTGTCTGTGATTGGTGCATTTAGATTTTGTAGTTCTTCTTGGTTCAGTTTTGGAAGTGCATAGGTTTCTAGGAATTGTTCCATTTCTTCCAGATTCTCTAGCTTGGTGGCATATAGTTCTTTATAGAAGTTTCGCAGAATTCTCTGGATTTCTGTGGTGTCAGTTGTGATATCTCCTGTATCGTTTACAATTCTATTAATTTGAGTCTTCTCTCTTTTTTGTTTGGTGAGTCTGGCTAGGGGTTTGTCAATTTTGTTTAATCTTTCAAAGAACCAACATTTGGCTTCATTGATCTTTTGTATGGTTCTTTTATTTTCGATGTTGTTTATTTCTGCTCTAACTTTAGTGATTTCTGTCCTTCTGGTTGCTTTAGGGTTCCTTTGTTCCTCTTCCTCTAAGTCCTTGAGGTGTGTAGTAAGTTCGTTCATTTGGGCTTCTTCTTGGTGTTTAATATGTGATTGTATAGCTATAAGTTTCCCTCTCAGTACTGCTTTAGCTGTGTCCCAAATATTTTGATAGGTTGTGTCTTCATTTTCATTAGTTTCCAGGAACATTTGAATTTCCTGTTTGAGTGAGTGTCTGACCCAGTGGTTCTTAAGGAGCATGTTGTTTAGTTTCCAAATTCTATGTCTTTTAATAATTTTCCGTTTGTTGTTAAAAGTTAGTTTTACTCCACTGTGGTCTGAGAAGATACTTGGGATGATTTCAATGCTCTTGAATTTATTGATGCTGTCTTTGTGGCCTAACATGTGGTCTATCCTTGAGTATGTGTTGTGTGGATTTGAAAAGAAGGTGTATTCCAGTTTTTTGGGGTGGAGGAGTCTGAAAATGTCCAAGAGGTCTAGTCTGTCAATCTCTTCATTCAATTCTCTTGTATCTTTATTGGTTCTCTGCTTTGTTGATCTGTCTAAGTGTGAGAGTGGGGTATTGAAGTCTCCCACTATTATTGTATTACTATTGATGTATTTTTGAAATTCTTTCAATAGGTGTTTAATGTATTTAGATGGTCCCTCGTTGGGTGCATAGATGTTAATAATTGTTAAGTCTTCTTGGCTGATTGATCCTCTAATCATTATGTAATGTCCTTGCCTATCTTTTATTACTTTATTCAATTTAAAATCTATCGTGTCTGAGATGAGAATGGCTGTTCCTGCCCTTTTTTGTGGACCGTTAGCCTGTATGATAGTTTTCCATCCTTTCACTTTAAGTCTGTGTTTATCTTGTTGTGACAGATGTGATTCTTGCAAGCAGCATATGGTTGGGTTATGTTTTCTGATCCATCCCCCCACCCTGTGCCTTTTGATGGGTGAGTTTAAGCCATTGACATTTATTGATATTATGGATTTAATGTATTGTAGTGCCATTGTTCTAAAAAACAATTTGTTTACTCTGATATATTACAAGTATTATAGTGATGTTCTTGTTTATAAGAGGTCTTTTAGTACCTCTTTCAGGGCCGGCTTGGTGATAGTTGCCTCCTTTAACTGTTGTTTGTCTAAGAAGGTTTTGATCCCTCCATCTAGCTTGAATGAAAGTCTAGCAGGATACATAATCCTTGGTTGAAACCCTTTTTCATTCAGGGCTCGATAGATATCTTGCCACTCCCTTCTGGCTTTTAGAGTTTGAGTTGAAAAATCTACAGAAAGTCTTATGGGTTTTCCCCTGTATGTGACTTTTTGTTTCTCTCTTGCAGCCTTTAGGATCCTTTCTTTATCCTTACTTCTTCTCATTGTGACTATGATGTGTCTTGGTGTTTTCAGGTCTGGGTTGATTCTGTTTGGTACTCTCTGGGCCTCTTGCACCTTGATATCCTTTCTGTTATTCAGGTCTGGGAAATTTTCTTGTATTATTTCCTCTAGGATGTTTGCTTCCCCTTCCTCTCTTTCTTCCTCTGGCAGGCCAATTATACGAATGTTACTTCTTTTGAGATCATCCCATATGTCTCTGTTGTTGTTTTCAGTGTCTCTCAATCTCTTTTTAAGCTCTTTCACCTCTTTCTTAGTTTTCTCTAACTCATCCTCTGTCTGACTAATTCTGTTTTCTGCTTCTGTTAGTCTGCTTTCCCTTGCCTCAGCTTCTTTCTTCATTACAGCTATTTCAGCTTTCAGTTCTCTAATTGTCTCAAGATAATCAGTATTTTCCTTGGGGGTCTCAACTGTTGTTTCCCTAATACTGCCATTTCTTTCCTCCAATGTTGTTTTCATTTCTGTGATTAATAAGTTTATTATTGCCTGCATACTTTTCTTATCTATGGTTACTTCTGACTGATTTGTGGTTTCTTCTGGGCTCTTGTCTTCATTCATTGGGGTAGCAGTTTTATTTGTTTTTAATCTACCCATTTTTTTTTTTAATTTATGTGTTTCTCTCTCTTTTTTTTTTTAATGCTCTGTTGTTCCTCAGTTGTTGTGTTTTGAGCACAAGTAACACTGTACTAAATACCTTTATGACAATTGCACTCACCAACCTCCGGAATAACAGTAGCAACTGAAGTAAGTATTGAAGGAGTTTAATCGTTACCAGTTAGCCAAACAATTTCTCCAGTCCGTGAAAAAATAGTAACCAAATCCCAGTGAAGAAAGAGAAAAGGAAGAGAGGATAGCAAGAATAGACAGTTATGCAAATCTACTATCCAGTGTATATTCTAAGGGTAACAAGAGTGTAAAGGGAACTAGAGCAGAGATACACACGTAGAGAGTCCACTCTGGGTCAGATTTCTTCCCCAAAGTAATTCACAAATTCAGAAAGGCAAAGAAGAAAGAAGTGTATGACAAGATTAAAAAAAAAAAAAAAAGAGAGAGAAAAGGGAGAAGATAAGAAGAAGAGTTGTAATTAAAGAGCAGTGCGAGGAACTTCCCAAATGTGTATCAGTGAATTAAAAAAAAAAAAGAAAAGGAAAAAAAAAGAAAAAAAAAAAACCCTGTTTGGTGGTATGGGGTATCCTGCTAGTAGCTGGTCCCAGGCACTGCTTATGGGGGGGGGGGGGGGCGGCGGGAAGGATGTATGCTTGAAAATTAAAAGGAAGAAAAAAGAATTTTTTCCCCCTACTCTAATTCTTAACCCAAATTAAGTTATAGACACATCCTTGGTATGACCGTTATGGCCCCTTATTGGCTGGCCTGCTAAAGGCAGAAAATCCTATTGTTTACACGAGATGTGTCCGGAGCTCAAAGGCTGGCCGCTTCTCCGGGCGCCATCTTCCGGGAAACCCCGCCCTCCAGACTTTTTTAAAGGATTTCTCAAAACTGAAAACTAGCTCCAAGTCCTTTGATCCAATGAGAGCTATACTCAAGAAGTCTTTGGATCCACCCTCAGGGTCGCGGTGGACCCTCGCGACTCCCAAGAGGCAGCCCCTGAGCTAAAGTGCTCTCTCCGGGTCCTCTGCCCGCCGCGCTCTGCAACCGGCGGAGGAGCCGCCTTCCCGGGCGGGCGGAGGACAATGCCCAGCGCACTCGCCTTGCCTGGCGCCGCCTGGGAATTCTGGAGCCCCGCTAGTCCGTGTCACCTTTGCTCTAATTGTTAACCCAAATTAAACTGTAATCACTTCTTTGGTGCCCCCCCCCTTATTGACTGGCCTGCTAAAGGCAGAAAATCCTACCGTTGCCGACGATGCTATCAGAGCACTCGCTGTCAGCGATTTCTCAGGCCGCCGCCATCTTACCTCCTTCCATAATTTTTTAAATCAATATTAAATCACTACTAATAAAAATATCGATTTGCCATGATCCTTGGGCATCAGTAATTGAGACAAACAGGAGCTTTGTCTTTTGTTTGGCTACTGTTAATAAAACTATAATCATGATCATTATTGTCAGGAAATTACTTAACACTGAGGATGAGGGTCCTACCTAATGTAGCAAAGGGGTAGGAGTAAAGGAAGGACCCAGTGGGAAGAGCTGCATTACACATGAAATACAGGTTATGGGTTTCGAGGGCTAGAAGGTCTAGGGTCGAGGAACTTGGAAGAAAATTCTTAAATACTTGTCTTCATGTTTGTTCATCCTTGGGGCAAGCGTTGACTGAGAAATAATAAATGTGGCAAAATGTAAAGTTTTCCCCCACTAGTTGAAGAGATCAAGTCATATAATCTGGGCAGAATACTGTATATAATTATTTTATGATACTGTGTGAACAAGACTATTAAGAGTTCAAAGATGGGAAATGCATTCACTAAATGTTTCTGGAGAACATTCTGTGAGTATGCCAATAAACAATAAAGAAAAAATGTGCAAAAGAGGAGAGTGGTCAAAGTACAATGTGAAATAATAATTTTACCAGTAACATGTACATCAATAGAAAGAATTTACCAAAAAAATGGCAAAAAAAAACCCATGTTTTTTTCTTTTTTTGCCTCCAGGTTTATTACTGGGGCTCAGTATCTGCACTACAAATCTGCGGCTCGTGGTGGTCTTTTTTTCATTTTATTGGATAAGACAGAGAGGAGGGAGAGACAGAGAGGGAGAGAGGGAGATAGACACCTACAGACCTTCTTCACCACTTGTAAAGTGACCCCTCCTGCAGGTGGGGAGCCGGGGGCTTTAACTGGGAGCCTTGAGCAGGTCCTTGTACTTGGCACTGTGTGCCCTAAACATGTTTTCTCTTTGGCACAATGTGACTTAAACTACATTAGAAGGGAGTATTGGGTCCATGTACTGCCATAACTCAAACAAAACCCCATAAATCTATTTCAAGATTTATTAAAATTAGATTAAGTGGGATTTATTTTCATTTTAAATCACAGTGTGTTTAGCTCCCTAGGGTTAGGGCTGGTAATACCTAAAAGCATTTATTAAGTACCAAGGCTTGCATATTAAAGAGTGAACTAAGAATGACATAACCCCTACTTTTTATTAGTGATTTAATAATGATTGACGAGATTGTGGAATAAGAAGGGTACAATTACATACATTAATTATTTCTCCTTTTCTTTTTGGCTTATCTCACTTAACATGATTCCTTAAAGTTGCATCCAAGATGAGGCAATTTGAAGTGGGGTTGTGGCTAGAGTTAGAGGCAATAATGCCCTTTGTTGATGACTTGGAGGGGGAAAAAAAAGCAATATGCTCTGTGGAATGACAAAAATTAAAAAGATGCGACAGTAGAGCTAGAATCTAGGATCCAAACTGGATCCAAATTGATTCCTACACGATTAGCTCTTTATTTTCATCTTATGGCCAGGAAGAAGACATATAGTCATTACTTACTCATTTGGTTTCCTGATAAAGTCATGTGTCACTGAATGACCTCTGGGTCCATGACATCACTATAAATGTTGATAGACTAACCCATGAAGCTTGGGTATGTAGTAGGTTATAACATCTAGATTTGTATAATTACATTATTTTTAAATATATATATTTATTATTGGCTAAAGACAGAAATTCAGAGCAGAGGAGAGATAGAGAGCAAGGTAGACAGAGAGGAGACACTGCTTCACCACTCATGAACCCCCCCCACAGGGGCTTGGTCATGGGTCCTTGAGCACTTGAATGTGAGTGCTTAACCAGGTGCACCACCACCTGGCCCCTATAATTACATTCTGTGCTTGAATAGCACTGAAATTGCCTAACAGCCTATTTCTCAAAATGTAGCCCCAGTATTAAGTGATGCATACCTATACATTCCTAAATGTTTAATTATTTTTCTCCCATTCCCTGGTAAAGTGGAGGGACACTTTCTGTGGAGAGTTCAGTTGTCATAGGATAACTGAAAGATATTTACACGTTACACTTCAGATTACACTTCAGACAAGTGATTAATATCAAATATCTACAAGGACCTCCTATAGCTCAACAAAAAGAAAAAGAACAACCCAATTAAAAAGTGGGCAGGAGATATGAATAGACGGTCCTCTAAAGAAGAGATACACATAGTCCATAGACATATGTGGAAATGTTTTAATTCACTCATCCTCAGAGAAATGAAAATCAAAATCACATTGAGATTTCACTTTACACCTGTGAGGATAGGCTCCATCAACAAAACAAGAGAAGGTAAGTGTTGGAGAGGTTGTGGAGAGAGAGAAATTCTACTACATTGCTGGTGGGAGTGCAAACTGGTACAACCACTATGGAGAACAGTTAGGAGTATCCTTAAACAGATACAAATGGAAATGCCATATGACCCAGCAATTCCACTACTAGGCATATACCCAAAAGATATACTAACACTAATTTGAAGGGACATGTGTACCCCTTTATTTATAGTGGCTTTATTCACAATAGCAAAAACCTGGAAACAACCAAAATGCCCTCTGACAGATGCCTGGATAAAAAAGTTATGGGACAAGAGATGGTATACTTTAACAATGATTCTTTAGTCACAAGCAGGCCACCCCATTCCCTGGGGCCTTATTCAGGGAGCTCTGGAGTTCCCACATAGACATGATGGGCCTAGACCTCCAACAGAACCCTCTGGCCACTGTCACTGGTCATCTCCATCAGGATCAATATAATGGACCCCTTTGGGGGCCCCTATAAGACCTTGCCCTCAATGTGTGTAAATAATGGTAGGGACTGTTCCATTCTCCAAAGGGAGGCTGGACAACATACTCTACCTACTACTTAAAGATGATGGGTCCTGAAATTAGTGCAGCCTGGAGTGTTCCTAGCCATGAACACAGAATGTGAGCTCAGACCTACAAGGATGCAGAGGTTACATAGGCTCCTATGCTGAATATGGGCCCCAGATCAAACTGGTGGGGGTTACAGTTCACCATATTTAAATACTTTCCCCATATTTGGGAGCTACTCTCTTCCCTGATCCAGATTTCTAGCCCTTTTTCCGACTATGACACCCTCTCCCCAGACAATAACCTGGGTCCACCTGCATATCAGATGTCAGGAAAAGGCAAAAACTAGTAAAGTCATGGGCCCTCTGGAATACACCTAATACAGGCCTACTAACTTTTTCCAAAACAGAGACCCCAATCTTCATCTGCAATATTCATGCCTTTGGTTCATGATTAGTCAAAACTTTGTTCTGCAATATATTTTAACTCTTTATTAGCCATCAGGTTCTAGATGATACCATGATGCCAACCAGACTTCCCTGGACAGACAACCCTACCAAAGTGTCCTGGACCCTGCCTCCCCAGATCCCTACCCCACTAGAGAAAGAGAGAGAGGCAGACTGGAAGTATGGATCAACCTGTCAACACCCATGTTCAGCAGAGAAGCAGTTACAGAGGCCAGACCTTCCACCTTCTGTACCCCACAATGATCCTGGGTCCATACTCCCAGAGGGATAAAGAATAGGAAAGCTGTCAAGGGAGGGGACTGGATATGGAGCTCTGGGGGTAGACAATGTGTGTAAATGTACCCCTCTTATCCAACAGTCTTGTCAATGTTTCCATTGTGTAAATAAAAAAAATGAACTTTGTGAAAAATTTTATGGGACATCTACTCAACAGAGTAGTATACAGCAGTAAGAAGGGATGATATTATGTTCTTTGGGATATGTGGATGGAACTGGAGAAGATGGTGCTCAGTGCAGCAAGTAAGGAGGTGAAGGGCAGCTATAGAATGGTTCCACTCACTATAGAGCCCCTACTTCCCCCAGTCCTGGAACCCTTGGATAGGGCCCACTTTCCCGTATGCATCTCCCAATCCAAACCAAATAACATTGCATCTGCCGATCACAACCTAACCAAAGCAACGATTGCTACCTCAACATGCTTCACCTCAGAATGTATCCAGAGACTTCACGTGTGGAATGACAACCCTTCAGCTTCATTACTCGGGTTCCATATGCCACCAGGATGCTGGCTAGGCTTCCCTGGATTGAAGACCCCACCAATGTGTCCTGGAGCTCAGCTTCCCCAGAGACACACCCTACTAGGGAAAGAGAGAGGCAGACTGGGGGTATGGACCGACCAGTCAACGCCCATGTTCAGCGGGGAAGCAATTACAGAAGCCAGACCTTCTACCTTCTGCAACCCTCAACGACCCTGGGTCCATGCTCCCAGAGGGATAGAGAATGGGAAAGCTACCATGGGAGGGGGTGGGTTATGGGGATTGGGTGTTGGGAATTGTGTGGAGTTGTACCCCTCCTACCTTATGCTTTTGTTCACTAATCCTTTCTTAAATAAAAAATTAAAAAAAAAAAAAAAAAGAATGGTTCCACTCAGATGAGGAATATAAACAATTGAATATACAAATGCGAATAAAACAAAATTTCAACCTATTTTCAAGACTGTGGAAGAACTATAGTGGTTATCTATGGGGGCGGGGATGGGGACACAGACCTTTGGTGATGGGGTGGTGATAAAAATAAAAAATAAAATAAAACATATAACTAGGAATTAATAATTACTACTATAAGCTCTCTGTAAAGTCTAATAGAGAATTCATTTGGGAAGAGCTTTTGGAAAAACTGATTCTAATGCCAGTCTCATAACTAATGGCAATTTATGAAATGCTGAATAGCAGACGGTATGTATCTTAACTGCCTTTTTAAATAAATAGATCAACCTCCACTTATTTTTTTTAAGTTTTTTTCTTTTAATATTTATTTATTCCCTTTTGTTGCCCTTGTTGTTTTATTGTTGTAGTTATTATTGTTGTTATTGATGTCAGTTTTGTTGGGTAGGACAGAGAGATGGAGAGAGGAGGGGAAGACAGAGAGGGGGAGAGAAAGACAGACACCTGCAGACCTTCTTTACCACTTGTGAAGCGACTCCCCCTGCAGGTGGGGAGCTGGGGGCTCAAACCCAGATCCTTACGCCGGTCCTTGCACTTTGCGCCACGTGTGCTTAACCTGCTGCTCTACCACCCGACTCCCTGCACTCATTTTTTTACTGTTAAAATTAGTCAACACTGATCATATAGAAGAATCTGAGAGGACAAGAGAGCTGTTTCTGACTTGTCTAATTTATTTTACATTTAGCGTAAGAAGAACCTTGGCCACAGTACCTGTGAACAAATCCTGAAGCATATCCCATGAGAAAAGTACATGGTAAGGCTATGCATCTATATTTGTTTTGCAGGGTGAACAGAGAGGGTGAGGGAGAGTACAGGAAGTAGAAAATCGAAACCAACAATTTCTCTAATGTGAGTCTCTTAAACATTACCTTGAGTTGTACTTTTATTTTTGACAACAAAATGAACGAGTCTTTAAGGAACGCTTTCTTATACCATAATTGTGCACATCAATATCCATTGAACCTTATTTATTTGAAATTCTTTTGAGCACAGAAATCATGCCCAGGTTGTTTTTTGTGTTTTTTTTTTTAATCCATATAGAGCTTTACTATAGGTTTTCAAACTGTTATGTGGGGAAAAAATCTGTTCATATGTTTGATAGATATGGTAGCAAATAATAGAAAAGGTTGAAATGATCTAGAAGGTGGTTCAGAAAGAGTAAGGGTTCTATTTCCAAAGAAACAGTTTGAAAAACAAATTTAAAAAAAATCCACAAACACTTAAAATTCATAAATTGTATCTGGCCATCAGTTAAGCATCTGTGAATTGTTCACAAAATATATAGTCCTCAACAGAGGAGTCTAGATTTCATTATTTGTAGGACACAGAATAACAGTTTTTAAATGTTCTAATTATAGATATAAATTGCATTTCTTAGGTAGAAGAGAACTGTTGGATAAAAGAAAACAACTGCTTTGTCTAGTATGTTAGTGTGTCAATGTTTTATTTGATTTAAATTAAAATATATTTTCATTGTTTGTATGGGATGCTTTTGAGAAACTCTAATTTGTGAAAGGAAAACACCACAGAAGGCCAATTTTATAATTTAAATTTTCATGCCCAAAATGTTCGGAGACTTATTAAGTAATAAAATGAATGGCCGAATACAGTTTTAACTTCTTTCCAAAGCCAGTGAAATGACTCTGAATTAATCTCCAAAATCTGAAAGAAGAAAGTAAACTCTTTTAATGGAAAAGTATGTAATTTGAGAGGTTATAAAATTCTGATGGGCGGGGGTTGGGAGCTAACGGTTTAAGCACACGTGGCGCGAAGCGCAAGGACCGACATAAGGATTCCGGTTCAAGCCCCCGGCTCCCCACCTACAGGGAGTTGCGTGAAGCAGGGTCTGCAGGTGTCTCTCTTTCTCTCCCTCTCTCTGTCTTCCCCTCCTCTCTCCATTTCTCTCTGGCCTATCCAACAATGACGACATCAATAACAACAACAATAATAGCTACAACAATAAAAAAGGGCAACAAAAAAAGGGAAAATAAATAAATACATGGGAAAAAAAAAAGGCCTCCAGGAACAGTGGATTCGTAGTGCAGGCACCGAGAGCCAGCAATAACCCCGGGAGGAAAAAAAATTCTGATGGACATGGCAACTGCATTCTAGTGTGGCTTCAACTGGTTCTAGACTGTCAGAATAAGCATAATCCCTTCCCACACTGATAAACACGGATTTGGAAATGGCATTCCATTCTTGAGGCAGACTTAAATAGCATGCTAGCTTATTATTGTCTGGAAAATGGTGCCAATAAAAAAAATTAAAAGCAAAACTAACAATTTGGCTTAAATGTTAAAGAAATGAAAACTTTATCTTGCCTCAATGTCAATCATTTTTGGTAGGGTGAACAACTAAAGCAATTTAGAGGCAAGTCCTCAGAGTGGACTTCCTGACTGGGGACATGGTGAAGCATCTGCTTTTATAATGGATTCCCAGATGTTGAGGGCTCACTACCCAGGCTCAAGAAGGGTCAGAATTAAGCAGGAGTGTTTTGGTCATTCTCTCTCATTAAATAAATAAATAAATTGATTTTTTTAAAAAAAAAAAAAGAAAAAGAAAAAGAAAGAACTCTGTCATTAACACTGTTCAGGATCTGCAGTTAAAAATCAAGGTGAAACTAAGAACTTTAGGATCTAGCTATATTTATACTACCAGGATGCTGTTTTTTGAGAGTCTTAGAGAGGAGAGGGTCTTTGGGTTTTGGTCTTCCTTTGTTATTAGTGGCCTTTATTATCCTTATGTCATTAATGTCAGCAAAAATTATATAGAGTTTTGTTGGCAGGACACTCAAAGCTAATGTACAGAGATCAAGACAGAGGTAAGGATAAACTAATAACAATATTGTTATCAGAATATAAGAGGAAGAAACCAGCTTACGTCTAAGAAATGCCCTCTGGCTGAAGATTTTGCTAGAGCCATGAAACTATCAAGAGTTCTCCATGGTTACCATCTTACAGATAAGGGGGTGAACACTGTGGGAGGAGGGTCATTAGGAAGGAAGTGTCTTGATCTCATTCTTACAGCTTTTCTGTGAAAGGGTTTCATAATGGTTTGTTTTCCTAAAGGAAATTATCAAAGGAAGGCGCTGAGGCATTAGTAGCTCAGTGAATGCATCATATGGGAGGGATGGACTAGAATGGTTGAATGGGGGGGAGGGGCAGGAGATATTCCAATAAATGAAATGAAAAGGAGTTATGGCTCATACATTTTGAATATTTATATTGATATAAGTATTTACACTATGTGTTTTCTCCTAATCACTACTTTAGCTATACTCTACAAATGGATGTTCTAAGTTTGATTTTACTTAAATTCAAAATATTTTATTTTTCAAGACTTATTGTACCTATTGATATTTCATGTGAGTAACAGGGAGAACAAGAAGGATAGATAGAAACCAGAGCACCTATCCAAAGAGATCTGTATACACCTATGTTCATAGCAGCACAATTCACAATAGCCAAAACATGGAAGCAACTCAAAATTCCAGTGACAGATGAATGGCTAAAAATGTAGTGGCATATATATATATATATATATATATATATATATATATATATATATATATATATAACAAAATACTACTCAGCAGTTAAAAATGATGTAGTCTGGCTTGAGGGGATGTTTATGCAAGACAACTTCATGTCTGAGACTCCAGAGGACTCAGGTTCAATCCCCAGTATCACCTTAAGGTAAAGTTGAGGTAAAATCTCTGGTAAGAATATATGATGAAGTTATCTTTTTTGCCTCACCTTGGCTGGAATTTGAAGAAAGCCTGTTAATTGAGATAAGTCAAAAAGAGAAGGACAAATCCTAGATGATCTATTCATAGGTGGTGCTTAAGCACCAAGGACAGAAAGGGAAAACACAAAGTGAAACTTGGACTGGGTTGGGATGCCTTGCGTCATGCAAAGTACTCTGGGAAAGAGGAGAAAGGAGAAATGTGGGGAAGGCACTGGGGTCCTATTGCATGATGGCAAGAAAGCACCCAGATTGGAGGTGAGAGTGTTCTGCATTCAGCTCTCATAGGGAGAAGAGAAACTTCCTATATGTCAACAACTGTACTGTAAACAATCAACTGCTCAAAATGATTAAGACAAAAACTAAAAAAAATAAGTTTGAAACCTGAGAGAAAACAAACAACAACCAGACTATCACTCTGGCATGTGGAATAAGGATCAAACTCAGTACCTCAACCTTGCACACCCAGCATTTTCCTGTTATGCTGTCTCCAAATCTACATTTTAAAAATTTCTTTAGTTATTTCCTCACTTGACCTAAGGATTAATTCAAAAGACTTAGTTTTATAGGAGTTTCTAACATAGTGCGGTTTGTTTGTTTGTAAATCAGTCAGAGAACTTTTATTGGTATATCTGTTATCTGTTTCCATCTCTTATTTTCAACTTATCTATGTTCTATATTTTAAATAGGTTTTTCATAGATAACCATATATTTCAATATATTTTAAATGTTTACTGGTGCTTATCTCACTTTTCATTATCCCTATCTTGAATGACCTCACTCTGAAGAAACAAAAAAAAGGAAATCAGGGTAAAACCTGGCCTATCTCTGCTCTATTGCAAGAGATACCAGGCCTCGAAAGGGGACAGGCAAAAGGGAAGGGTGTAGGGGTGATGTGCCCTAGTGGAGGGAAACTCAGTTGGCAGTGGGTGTGAAGTGTAGCTGCCTGTCACTGGGAGATTAGAAACTGTAAAGATGTGACAACCATCTTGCAAATCACTCACCTCTCCCTCCCATAAAGTGATTTTTAAAAGACCATCCAACCGGTGGGTGCAGGTGCCAGCACTCCATGGCCATGTCCACAGAACTCTCTCTCTCTCTTTTTTTTTTCTTTCGTTTGTTTTCTTTTAACTGCCTCATATGGTCTTGTCACCTACCCATGAAATTGCTTTCTAAGAATTCCAGTTTTTTTTTCTCCTAATCTTATGTAGGACATTAAATAGAAGACTATTTCCTACTTTTAGAATTATATACACATATAACCATCAGGTAGCTATTGAAATGAAGACAAGTTTAAAACAAGTCACTCCTAGAAATTCAGGATTTCCTTTTCTTTGTTTCATCAGAGTGAGGTCATTCAAGATAGGAATCATGAAAAGTGAGGTAAGCACCAGTAAACATTTAAAATATATTGAAATATCTGGTTATCTATGAAAAGCGTATTTAAAATATAGAATATAGATAAGTTGAAAATAAGAGATGGAAACAGATATGCCAATAAAAGAAGCAATATCTGTGAAGGGTCTAGGAAGCTAGGTAAAGCAAAAGGAGAAATTAAATTAGATAGGATTGAAACTGTCGCCTCAATTAATCAATGCCACAGAAATCTCTCAGGAACGAAATGATTTCGGAACTAGTAATAGATGTAGGCATGACTTAGAAAAGAAGAGAAGGCAGGACCATAGACAAGTTGAACAAATACACACAAATTTAGATAGTTAGAGAAATAATAGTCAACCTATATCTGTGGCCTTGGGAGAACTACTTTCTTCCCTCAACAAAGAGCCAGAGCATCTATTGAAGAATGCCTTTCAGGAATGACTTGTCATTGTTCTTCATTGTTTTCTGACCTTAATTCATGAAGGTCTAAGGAGTGATTAATATAGTAAATGCTGTTTACTAGAACATACTCATCTTCTCTATAATCAAAACCTTAACATGGAGAGATAGTGTTTTCCTTTCTCCTGGCAATTGTGTGCATTGAAGATGTTTCATCTGAGTAAGTAACTCTTCAGGTAATGCTAGTGGTTTGTACCTGGATGGTCCCAACTATTTTCTTTGAAATCAGACCCAATATTCACACATTAAATCTACCAACTCCATTTTTCACTAGGGCTCATCACTTCTCTGAGTTTCAGAGGAATTTGGAAGCCACTCCCTGGGATTCCACTCTCAGAGGACTTGCTTAACTGGAAGGGTTATGAAATAAATATCATCGGGAGTCGGGCGGTAGCGTAGCGGTTAAGTGCAGGTGGCACAAAGCACGAGGACCGGCGAGAGGATCCCAGTTCAAGCCCCCGGCTCCCCACCTGCAGGGGAGTCGCTTCACAAGCGGTGAAGCAGGTCTGCAGGTGTCTGTCTTTCTCTCCCCCTCTCTGTCTTCCCCTCCTCTCTCCATTTCTCTCTGTCCTATCCAACAATGAAGACATCAACAACAACAGCAATAATAACTACAACAATAAAACAACAAGGGCAAAAACAAAGGGGAAATGAATAAATAAATATTTTTAAAAAATGAAATAAATATCATCAACTGCAACTCCTCAGATTTCATCTAGAGCCTCTCTCTCAACTTTGCTATGTGGCTGGGTTTCCTCAAGAACATCTATCACCCCGATTTATTCTCTTCTTGAATAAATCTTTGTTAACAAGGAGAAGTTAGATGTCTCATGAATTCTAAGACCTCTCGAATAATGACTCAATGCCTGTTGCGCTTGTAATAACATGCCTTCACTGAATCTGATTTCTCAAACTGTTCAATAACACCTTGTCATAGATTTTCATTGCAAAAGACTTTATAGTACTACATTATTTCTAGAGAACTTTTCTTCTTCCTGTTGATTCACAGTATGGAAATGAATACTCGAATCCTAGCAACTTGCCACATGAAACACACCTTTTTTGGTGTTGTCAAGTATTTCATCACAGACCTGAAACTCTGACAGGACTGAGATCATGTGTACCCCATAATGTCAAGTTTTTCTTTTCTTTTTTCCTTTCTCTCCCTATCAAGTCCCATTTTTTAATTGATCTATAATTTGCTGGAAGAATAGATAATTTTCAGTAGCTTTTATTTTCATTTTTGGTGTGTAGCATTGAAAAGAAACCAGTTGTTACTATCAATATTTAACTTAGAAATATTCTTAGACTAATAAACTAGCTTAGTAAGTAGTTGTTTTTTTTTAAATTTTCTACAGTGAGTTTTCCAACACTACATATATAGTTCTTCTATCTTCCAACTCTCAATAACTTTTGATTCATTCATCTTGACAAGTCTTAAATGATCATCACTCTGAAGCACATCAGCCCAAGTAACACCCGACTTCCAGGTAACAAAATCTGTAACTTTGCCTTCATAGCAAACCCACCCCAACCTTAATGATATGAACAGTCCCTTTCTTCATTATATTGTCTTACAGCAGTTTTGGGGAGATCAGATTATACCTGGAGGCTGACATTGCAGCTGCCAGATGTTGGCTACTGCTGCGTACACTGAAGACCCAGTTGGGCTGGATGGATAATTGCATCACTCTCATGGATGGCAGTTGACACAAGATGCCAACTGGTAGCTCAGTCAGTGTGAGAGTCAACCAGAGTAACTTGAGTTGACTCTATATAGGCCTTGAGGCCCTCACAATACTGGAAAATTCTGCTAATTGGGCTTGTAAGATAACAAGGGAACAGTTCCATATAGTTCCCACCACTAGAGCTCTGTGTCTAATGGGTAGTGGAAATTATGTGGAATTGTGCCCCTCTTATCCTATGGTCTTGTTGATATTTTTTATTTTATAAATAAATTTTAAAAATTGTAAAAAAAAAAAAACTTTCCTATTCCTTATCCTTCTGATAGTATAGATGAAAATTCTTTTTGGGGTGCAGAAGGTAGAAGGTCTGGCTTCTGTAATTGCTTCTCTGCTGGACATGGGCGTTGGTAGGTTGATCCTGTCTTTTTCTTTCCCCTGGTAGGGTAGGGTTCTGGAGAGGTTAGGACATATTGGTGAGGTCCTCTGCCCAGGGAAGTCAGGATGGAATTATAGTATCGTCTGCAACTAGGTGACTGAAAGGAGGTAAAATGTAAGGCAGGACAAATTATTTAATAGAGAAAACAGGAACCCAGAGGTAGGAACAAAACAGATGAAATTAGGGGTCTTCATGTGGGAAGAAGCTAGGAAGTGTATTTTAGGTCTGTTCCAGGGGGTCCATGACTTCAGTAATTTTTTGCCTGAGCCTAATACCTGACATGCAGGTAGGCTAAACATGCTGCCTGGAAAGATGGCACCAGAGTTAAAAATGCTTCTTAAAAATAGCTCATGAGGGGCCAGGCAAAGGCATGTCTGGTAAAATGCACACCTTGTAATGCAAGAGCAACTCAGGCTCATGTCTCCAGTCCCCACCGACTTCAAGGGAAGGTTCAAAAGTAGTGAAGCAAAGCTGCAGGTGCTTCTCTTTCTCTTCTCTATCTCTCCCTTGCTTTTCAATTTCTGTCTCTATCCAAAGTAAATAAATAAAATAGTTAATTAATTAAACAACTCACAACACCAAGTGTGAGAGTTCACATCAACGAAGAGCTGCATTGCTGTTTTTGACATGGCCCACAAATTGTACAGCGTCATTCTTCCTGTCTTTTGTAGTTATTATTAATATTGTTGTTATTGATCTTGTCATTATTAGATAGGGCAGAAAGAAATAGAGAGAGAAGGGGAAGACAGGGGGAGAAAAAGACACCTACAGACCTGCTTCACCGTCTGTGAAGCGACTTCCCTGCAGGTGGGGAGCCGGGACTCGAACCGGGATCCTTCCGCGAGGTCCTTGTGCTTTGCGCCACCTGCACTTAACCCTCTTCCTGTCTTTTGTTAATCAAACTCTGAGCTCATCCAGATGCAAGATGAAAAAATATACTCAGCTGACAATGTGAGAAATGTCTAAAAAAGCTGCAGCCACTTTTTCATAACCCTGCACAAGTATCTTGCTATTTTCCTTTCTCTTGTATGTCAGTCTCTATGATAATGCTAGAATCTAAAAGATATGCATGTGTACATATAAAAGGTCTGCATTTAAAACGATTTGGGGGGAATGAAAGGGAAAAGAGTCTGCGGTGATACACCAGTGAGGCCTCATGTAGATTTTCTACCCCAGGAATCTTCAGGAAGAGAAGAGATGCTACTACCATTGGCTCCCTTGTATGACATCAACACTCACATGCCCCAAGGCAAACACTCGCTTGTGTTCTTTCCCGCCCCCCCTTTTCACTTCTTGATTAGCCTGGTGGGCAGATGGTGAGGACTTCCATTTTGCTAGAGTTCTTACTTCACTTTGGAAAATAGTCTGGTTCTGCATGCTCCAAGGATGTGTGGAGTTCTGATAACCTTGTTGCAGGTTCACTTCACATATGGCAAGTAAGTGACCTGAAACAAGTATGAGTGCTCTCCAAGTGCTCTTATTCCAGGGAGCCGATTTGCTGGGATATCATCCAGCTAAGAGTCTTCCTATACTCTGTGTCAGTTTGGGTGTCAAGTGGAGTGCTTTCATTTTCGTGAGCCACAGGACACAGAGAAGGAGCATCATAATATAGACCACGATAAAATACTTAGACTTTGAGTTAGTATGATTTTCAGTTAATACACTTTTTTATACCTCAGACACAATCAGAAATGGAAATGGGACCAAAGCTTTAAATGTGCTTGTTATTGTTCCTTAACATCGCTACATAACAAGTTGTCACATTTCTAAGTGGAAATAACATCTGAGAAATGTCAGGCATCTTGTTTGAATCCCCTGAAACAAAACATTTCATGTGATGGATGTATAGTGATGCCAAGGCATTTATCTGCAGCCAGAATTTCATCCTTTAAAGACCTTGTTATGGCAGCACAAAAATACAATGAGTTTTGTTTAGAGTGTCAGTCTTCCATCTCTGGGCTAAAAGGATTAGGTATGAATTTGACATCATTACGTAAGACCATGAAAATGTCTGCTTCTTTTGTCCTTAGAAGTACTTCATGGTGTTTCATAAAGAGCCAAAAATATTAATTGGATTAAAGAAATCCATTCAGAGGATCATAAATGTGAGCTTTGGCAGGCATTTTTAATTTATGTTATTATTTATTTAGCTCATAAAAATCATGTACTTTATAAGCATAATCATTTGTTGGATGTGACAGGTTGCTGAGAAGATTTTAGAGTGTGATGCTTAGAAACATGGTCTTTGAACTCAGTAAGGTTTTGGGTTTAGCTTGTCTGGCTCTTAAGTATAACTAGAAACATTAATTCACCTCTCTAATTCATTTTTCTTTCATGATACATGGAGATCAAAATATTCACTCCCAGCATTGTTTTGTCAGATGAGACACAGGTGTGATTTACTTAACTTTGATTGGCACAGACTAGGTATGATTATCAAGTGAGAGAAGAGAGAGCATACACTCTGTTTTTTTAATTTTTTATTTTTTATATATTTATTTATTGTCCCTTTTGTTGTCTGTGTTGTTGTTTTTATGTTTGTTGTAGTTATTGTTGTTGATGATGTCGTCGTCGTTTTTCAATAGGACAGAGAGAAATGGAGAGAGGAGGGGAAGACAGAGAGGGGCAGAGAAAGACAGACACCTGCAGATCTGCTTCACCACCTGTGAAGTGACTCCCTTGCAGGTGGGGAGCTGGGGGCTTGAACCGGGATCCTTATGCCCATCTTTGTGCTTTGCGCCACCTGTGCTTAACCCACTGAGCTATGCCCGACTCCCCATATAGAAATTATTGTTGGAAACTATGTGATTGTTGTTAATGTCAACTTATTAGATGAAGGGATTTTGAAACAGGAACAGAACATCAGGAAACATTTGGAGAGTTATACTTTGAGAGGCATTTGTTTCCTGTACATACGATATAACAGAAAGTCAAAAACATTTCCCATCTCCTGCTCTCCTCTTTGTCTCCACTATAATTATACTTTTGAACTTCCCTTGCTACTTCTGTACCCAAGAGTTAGAGATCTGTCATTTGGAAGAGCTCGGCTGTCTACCAGGTGAAACTGTTGGAAAGTCACCAGGCCACCACAATGTCACTGCAAATAGCTTAGAAGTATTTTTATGTTGTCATGGGAGGAAAGCCCAATGTGATACAAAAATAAAAGTGGACATTCCTAAGGAACAAAAGTTGGTGAAGGAGTGAAGAAACAGATTTAGAGTTAGGCAAAGTCTTCCTTCCCTTTTCAAATGAATTGGTACAGATTTCCTGTGTTTAATCTTTAGGCTATCTGGAAGAAACAAATTATATAATGTAATGCAATCATCTTGTCATTACTCATTAGAATACTGATTTCTTTTATTTAAGACTTAGTTCTAAAATACTGTTGCTTAAAAATAACATTCAGGGTTAGTCACATATACAAAGAAATGGGTAATCCTTGGCCAATTTCTACATTGTTCAGTGCTTTAACAAATTTCTCTTTTACCTGGAGATCTGTTTTAAAAAAAATGCTAACACCCTTCAAGTAACCTTTAAAATATTACTTATGAACCTATGTACCTTGATAAAATGTTTCCTGTTTTTCATTTCCCCAAGGCTAAAGTGACACAATTATTAGCTTTCCATAGGGTTAAACAATAACTACCTATGCTTAACTTTGGGAAAGAATGGAAAACAGGTATACCTTGAAGCTCTGTATTTGTAGAAAAAAAAATTCCCATACTTCAATTCTTTCTTATTTCTTTTGTAGGAAAATCACAAAACTTAAAAGACTTTTACATTATTTCTTCTGCCTAATAAAGTCTTTTCTGTTGTCTGTAGATATTTAGTGGGCTAACCTCTCAACTTCTACATAGTAGTAGTTGCAGTATGTCAAGGGATAATGTCAATAAATAAAGGAGATAAAAACCCGTGTCCTCATGGAGCTTTTAGTCTAGTGGGGTTGGGCTAGAGACAGAAGATGAGCAGTAGTAACTAGAATGTGGTGAAAAACAACACAAGAAGCAAATAGCAGTGATTAGCAGGTATGGGCAGGGTAGATGAGATGGTCAGAGAAGGACTCTAGAATATGACTTTTAAGGAATGATGTTAAAGAGGGTGGGGGGCTGTCATATTTTAAGGAACAGTTAACAGGGAAAATGGAAATACTTAAAGGGAGAATGGACAGGCAGAAGAAGAAAGAGGCCAGTCTGATAGCATATTGTAAGGACTTTGATTTGTATGTCACTATACTGTATGGTCATTACTAATAGGAAAGGGGAAGCCATTACAGGTGTGTCTATATCTTTTGTTTACCTCCCAAAGGTTATTCTCCACCCCTGTCTACCCTGTTCTCTGGTCTAGGGAAGCTATATTCTGATTTTTCCCCATGACCAATCACACTTCTTTCTTTTAGCTACTTCGTTCTTTTTCCTGTTAAAAGGTTTTCTCTCTGTCAAAAAGAGGCAGAGACCCAGCTACCTAGTTTCTCTGAATTAGTAATTCTCAGAAATGACCTGAACCTGTATATGCCAGTGGGAGACACCTATGAAGATGCAGCTTCCATGACATTACTCGACATATTCAAACAGCACGTCTGGGCTCCCAAATTTGCATATTGGACATGCTTTCTTTAACACTTTTTTTTTTTACTGTGAGATTTAGAAATTGAATCCTACCTTATATAAGCAGAACCCTTTTATTATGTCTCTAAAACATTTACATCAAATATTGAGATGGGAACTACGAAAAAAGAACTAGCCTGGATTTATTATATTTTGACTGAATATATTCTGCTACACTTTCATTTCTATTTTTACTTATTTATTTATATATTCGTTTACTATTAGATAGAGACAGAGAAATGGAGATCAGAAGGAAAGATAGAGAGGGAAAGAGTCTGAGAGACATTTTCTTCTCTGCTTCACAAATAGTGAAGCTTTCCCCCTGCACGTGGGGACCAGGGGCTTGAAACTGGGTCCTTGCTCACTGTAATGTGTTCAATTAACCTGGTAAGCCACTACCTGGCTCCCATTTCTATTTTACTCATTGCTTATAAAAGATGTTTTGAAATAGTCTGTAAAGCTCTTGTCAGTTTGTACCATGTGGAATTCAAGGCCTTGTGAGAAAGTATACAGACTGTAGGATAATGCCTCTGTGTGTGTGTGTGTGCACAGTACTCACTTTATTGGCATCGACATGTGGATATTCCTCCATGCTGAAGCATTTCCAACCATATGCTTAAGTGATACATGTGCCTCCAAGTTGTGAATAAACACCATATTAAGAACTATGTTTTTGTGTTCTTCAGGGTGTTAGCTCTTAATGTTGAGATTTTCTCAGCGGTATGAAAGGGAAATGACCATGACTTAGATTTTCATAGAATTTATGATGATAAATCACAAAAGACTATCAGAAACAAAGAACAAGAAAAAAGCACTGTTATGTACTATGCAGATAACAGCAAGTGTCTACCTGGGTAGCTGAATAGAGCTCATACAAATTGATTTGCTCGGCTTCTTACTAATAACTTTTATTTCTTTTTTCCTAGTGGAAAGGGTGTGCTATTTGGCCGAGGGATCTGCATGGTGGATTTGGCCAAGACCTCATGTTAAACCTGCCTTTTGAGCTGGACTGGCTCCGATGGAATCTTTACAGTCTACTCTGGTTGGGCTGTGTTTATACCAAATGCTCAAAGGCATCTACTTCCTCTCAAATATTAGGATTTTGCAGCTGGAGTTAAAAATACATCCAGAGGGATAGCAAAAAACTGAAGCAACTGGTACATACATTTAAAGAATATGAGCAGAAAAACACATGAATCTTTAAGTTACTGTACTGCTTTCATAAAATATTTGCACAATTTATCAAATCACATTTAATAAATGTCTGGCTGAATTTCTACCTCCTATCAGTTGGGTTACTCTTTAATTCAATATGTTAAACATGAGTGAGTTTTTCGAAAGATTATGGGATTTCTACTTTTCAAAAATAATTGTGCAACTTTATTTACTAGTGGAAGGGCATACAGTATTAGAACTCTAGATATTAGATAACCAAGTGTTTAGTGATAATATGACCTTGTCAAAATCAGAAAATTAGTTTATATTACATGTTGCAAAACCCTTTGCTTATATTACTTTAGATTTTTATGTAAGGATTACATAGGATTTTGAAAATCCTAGAACTGAAAAGTACCTTGAAAGTTATTTAGTTGAGGAATACTCACAACAATGGTATTACTAAAAAAAAAAAAGCTAAACTTCGAATGCTAATCTTCTGCTAGGTACTATTTTAAGAAATTTTACCTATATAATCTTAGCCAATCCTTCAATAGCCCTATGATATAAATATTATTAACCATCTGACAGATAAGAGAGCTGAGACACAAAATGTTTGACAAATCTGCCCAACGACATAGACTCACCAAGTGGGAGAGTCAGTACTAAAGCTGAAGAAACACTTGTAAAATTATCCCCGCCAAGTCTACACACGGAAAGTGCACATAACTGTCAAAAGTGTGATTTGAAGGTGCCGGAAGGTCTATCCAAGTGCATCCATTATCTTCAACAGTTTGCCACCTTGCCTCTGATCCCACCAATAAAGACCCATGTGTGAAGAAAATGCCTCCAAATGGCAACAAAGGTATATGTGTGGGGGGAGGCATAGATAGCATAATGGTTATGCAAAGAGATTCTTGTGCCTGAGGCTCCAAAGTCCCAGATTCAGTCTCCCTCCAACCCCTATAAGCCAGAGCTGAGTGGTTCTCTGGTAAAATAAATAAAATATTACCTAAGAAGAGTTGCTCAATAATGTTAGGAGGCTAAGTCATATACAGTCTAGGAAGATTTGGATGATGAAAGAAAAAAGAAACAAAAGAGAACTGTTGAAGGTAAAACCCATAATACACACTCTTGCCAGACTTTGGCAGAATAGAGGAAGGATAAAGACACAATTTATCCAAGTTGGCTTTGGTTGAATATGGAAATTATTGAACTCAAACTGTTTTGTCATTTGGAAGTTATAGTTATACTATACAGATAAAAGTTCATCACTTGCAATCATGAAGTCTAGTTAACAGCAAAAATATTTGTGTGTAATTTATATTTTCTTTACCACTTGCCTTTTTGAGTAGAGATTGTTAATGGGAGGAGGTGGTGGTGGTGCACCTGGTTGAGGGCACAGTGTGCCAATGTGCAAGGGCCCAGGTTCCCACCTGCAGGGGGAGAACTTCACGAGTCGTGAAGCAGGGATGCTGGTGTCTCTCTGCCTCTCTCCCTCTCTATCTCTCTTCCTCTCCATTTCTCTAGATTTTTGACTGTCTCTATGCAATAAATAAATAAAGGCCAAAGTTGAAAAAAAGATTGTTTAATCTAGAGTACCACATATGAATCACTATAAATATATGGAATTAAATACACGTGTGCATCATACTATCTTAAAAAATTGTCCAACAATTTCATCAAATTCAGGTAGTGTAAATGAATTCTCCACCACACAGGTAAGATGTTCAGCGTGAAGTCAGCTTCTTTATATTAACTTTAAAATTACTTTCCAGCTGAGAGGAGGTAACATACAACCTCTTTGAATTTTGTAGCCTAATAAGCATTCAGTGCTACATTCATGCTGATATTTTAGAAAGCAAAATATCATATGTAAAATTATCAAGGCCAGGATAATATTATAAAATGTTGTTCTGCAAGAACCATCTTTGACCTGCGTACTGTGATTCTGCAACAGCAGAAATATTCTGGACTGGAGTTTTAAGTAAGTAATTCACAACAAGGACGTAAAACAGGTGTGTCAATAAAAGAACTCCAGGAAGGGTCAGGCAACTGAAATGCGCAGTCCATTAATTAATTAAAAATGTTTTCAAAGTAAATGAGCTAATTTGACTTTTTGGGTCAGCTACTGGCAGGTTCAGAGGAGGTTTTAAGACTTCTTTTCCCCCTGTGTTGAAGAATAAATGTGGGGCCAATTGCTGTGAGTTTATTGAAAAGGATTGTTTTCTTGTTGCCAAGAAACAGAGCTTTCTTACATGATGCCATTATGCAGGCCGATATGTGCACAGATCAAGCCTTCTGATTTTTTCATTTAGGGTTTAAGAACATAGGCTGCTGTGAGAGTTCGCTGTCCCCTGAGGAGAGGAGTGAAGATCAAGAAGGCTTTCAGAGGGCTGTTTCATTTCAATTTACCAGGTAAGATTAGGACTTGAAAGTGCTACCTCCCTCCCCATGCTTAACTTTTCCTAAATTGCTTAACTGGTTTTCTATGCAGTGAAAGAGTGGATCTGAAATGATGGCTTTGCTTGGATATGCTCCTGTAAAATCAGGATAAACTAATCTTTCAGGTGAAGTTTCTGAGAGAAAATGTAGAAATGAAAACAGGTGACTGAAAGAGGTTTAGAGTTTGTTTCTTTTTGACTTTGGAGTAGTAAATGCTTTCAAACTAAGTTGTGAGTGTATTCAGGGTTTGGCTATTAAGATAATTGTTTTGGAAGAATTTGTTATGCATTTCAAATCTTGTTTAGCAGGCTTAACAGAAATGGGTTTATACTTTGTTAATTTCAAAAGGGAGACTTTATTATGTGCATTGCACTTACTTGTCTCTTAACAAAGGAATGACAGACTATATGCTTTTATTTTTAACATTTTCCCCTTTATTGGGGGATTAATGTTTCACAGTCGCCAGTAAATACAGTAGCCTGCACATGCATAACATTTCTCAGTTTTCTACATAACAATACAACTCCCAATAGGCCTTCTGTCATCCTATTCCAGACTATATGTTTCTATACTTTGTTTTTGTCAACAATCTTCTGGAATGTGTTTTCAAGAGGAAGCTCAAACCTGTGTTTTGTATTCAGGGGAGATTACTAATTAAAAAACACACAGGAGCAACAACAAAATACTGTACTTGCAAGGGAAGAAAGTAAAAAAAAAAAAAAAAGAATAGCACTTTTTGGATTCAACATTAACAACTGTTCACAGGTTTTGCAAAGCAGTGTTTACTATAGGCAATAATAATTAGGTTGTGGCAAGTGCTTGAAAAAAAGACTAACTTCAGTTTGTTAGGTCACATAATTTTCTGACTTTCAAGGAGTTCATACTTGTATGGGCTTAGCTTGAACTGCAGTCTGGAGAACTTACATCACACAGTTTGGATAAATTATACATGAAAATAATAACTGTTGCCAACTTTGTGCAGGATAATAGCTTAGTGTTACTGATCTTTTCTTTCAAAGTCATGTTTCACCTTCTCACTCCCATGGCTTTGCAACTGACAGGAATCTCCCTTCTTCACAAGAAGTTCATCTAAATGGATATACGTCAGGCTAAATGTTGGTTGTCTCATTAGGCAAGTTTCCATTTGTTCAGTTTGAAGACACTTGAGTGTAAATATGACCTATAAAATGTGAACCATAGTTGATCTGGTAAGAAATTATTGCAGCATGCCCTTACCTGGTAATATGACTTACGTTTTTCATGACTAAAATCAATATTTCACTATGACAATGGAGTAAAGTTGAGGAAGAAGAAGATAGCATGCTATTTATTCATTTATTTTAACTTGTCAAATTGGAGTCACCCTTCTTGGATTTCTATACATTTTTAATTAACTAACACAAAGAATCTTATATCCTTAACTTTAATAAACTCATTATACTATAATTTTATCTACTTACAGAGTAGCAAAACTGAAGCGATCCATTTAAATATGTGATTTATGATCTGTGCTGGGTGTGGCATTGTCTTTTAATGGAACTGTCAATGTGTTTACAGGTAAAACATGATAAAAATTTTTTTCTAGTTCTAAAAGTATTTTTTGTATTATTGGTATTATGGTGCTTAAAACTGTTATTTCAAAGGAGTCAGGCTGTAGCGCAGCAGGTTAAGCACAGGTGGCGCAATGCACAAGGACCATGTAAGGATCCCGGTTTGAGCCCCCGACTCCCCACCTGCAAGGGAGTCGCTTCACAAGCGGTGAAGCAGGTCTGCAGGTGTCTATCTTTCTCTCCCCCTCTCTGTCTTCCCTTCTTCTCTCCATTTCCCTCTGTCTTACCCAACAACAATAATAACTAATATATATATATATAATTGTTATTTCATTAAATTTTATTTAGTTTTTTTTTTCCTCAGTTGTAGGAAGGTGACAGAGTGAGTATATAGGTTGGGTGCTGAGGAGTAAGAGTTAGAATGATATAAAATCCTATAGTCAGATTTCTTCTTGTATCTAGAACATTTCTTATTCAGCATAGCAAAGTGACTATGATATTAACAAAATAACTCTAGGAGAAACATTTAATAGTGCAACGAAATCTTTGTTGTATTATTCAGTACCATTTTTATTAAATTTTATTTTTATAACTTTTATGCCACTGAGAATATCTCTTTTAAAAAAATTATTGAGGGGATTAATGGTTTACAGTCAAAAATAAAATACAGTAACAAAAATGAAAAAACAGTAGTTTGTACATGTATAACATTTCTCAGTTTTCCACATAACAATTAGCCCCCTCTAGGTCCTCCTCTGTCATCATGTTGCAGGACCTGAACCCTTCCCCCCACCCCAGAGTCCTTTACTTTGGTGCAATACACCAAACCCAGTTCAAGTTCTGCTTTGTGTTTTCTTACTTTTTGACTTTTTTTTAAAATTTATTATTTGTGATTTAATAATGATCGACAAGATTGTGGGATAAAAGGGGTATGATTCATATAATTCCCACCACCAATGTGTCATATCCCATCCCGTCCATTGGAAGGTTCCCTATTCTTTATCCCTCTGGGAGTAGGGACGAAAGATCTCTAAGGGGCACAGAAGGTCGGAGGGCTTGCTTCTCTAGTTGCTTCTCCACTGGACATGGGCCCCTGGCCCCCACCTGCAGGGAGGAATCTTCGTAAGTGGTGAAGCAGGACTCTAGGTGTCTCTCTGTCTTTTTCCTTAATTTCCTCTCCCTTCTCAAATTTCTCTCTCTATCCAATGATAAATAAAGATTAAAAATAGATCTTTAATAAAAAATAATGTGACTGATTGGCAGTTAAAAAACACAGGTAAATATGAGATTGATACACCTCATAGTGACCCCAAGAAGGTTTTTGATAACAGTTCTTCTGTGGTCACTGTATTTTTTCATTGTTCTAAAATTAGGGGTCCTTACCAAGTAGGACATATCAACCATTTTTAGTATCACCTTTTTTTAAGAAGATATTTAATTTATTTTTATTTTAATGAGTGATACAGAGAAAGACACAGAGAGGAAGACCAGAGCACTACTCAGCTCTGGCTTATAGTGATGCTAGGACTTGAACTTGGGATGTGGAAGCCTCAGGCATGAAAGTCCTTTTGCATAACCATTGTACTAGCTCATCAGCCACAGTATCACCTGTCTTTATTGGACTTAATAATCTTGTGACATATTTCAAATATCATTTCCAAGATTTCTAAAATCATTGTATCTTGGATGTTAATCTTGGTCTTTTGACATACCACTGACCAAAAACCCTAGCAATTCAGAAAAATATATAAATAAAATGTCTTTACTTTCTATTTAACTAAAAATGGTTTCATTATAATATAAAAATTATTTACCTGAATGAAGTATATTCCAAATATCTTAGTAATTCTAGTTATCCTGTCATTTATATATACTCAGTACTAAACTTTATCTTATTCTTATAAGCCCTGAGGGACTTTCTTTTGTTCTTAAAATTGTGAAATTGAAACTTTAAATTCTCAATTGCAAATGGCATGGCATTGGAACTATTCATACATTTATTTTTCTACATCTGCTGACAAGCATTTTTAATTTTTTATTGGAAGATTAATGGTTTATAGTATAAATTAAAATTTGAGGATGTTGTATCTAATTTTTTTTATTTTGGGGGGGAAGTTGTTATTAATTTGAAAATGCTATAGTTATATTGTGATTACTACAACAGAGGGATATGACATTCCTTCTCTATAGGGAGATATTAAAAACCACAGACACAGTGCCATGACACAGAACGAGATCCCACATGGCATTATGATTATGCTAAGGCTGAGAAACAGTGCCTTAAAGGACTCACACATCTTACAGTGACACATATCATTAAACGGTAGATTTTGTTTGCTTGTTTTCAAAACATTCTGAAGCTTTGTGCTTTTATTCCTTTAACTTATAAACGTCACTTATAGGATCATACTAAATTTTTAATACTATTTTTATGGTGATTTAACAATGGTTTCCAAAATGATAATATTACAAGGGAATGGTTTCACACATCCCCCAATGCAATTTATATGCCCCTTCAAGCTCTTTTCTGATACCTAATATAATCTTCACAAAATTCAGTTTAGTTCCTTTTTTGCAAATTCATATGCTTTAATTATATATACTCCACATATGAGTGAAATAGTTCCTTAGGTTTCTTTTACTTTCATGTGTGTGTGTGTGTGTGTGTGTGTGTGTGTGTATAATTGCAGAGTGTATGTCTATATGTGTGTGTGTGTGTGTGTAATGGCAGAGTATATGTCTATGTGTGTGTGTGTGTGTGTATAATTGCAGAGTGTATGTCTGTGTGTGTATGTGTGTGTGTATATAATGGCAGAGTGTATGTCTATATGTGTGTGTGTGTATAATGGCAGAGTGTATGTCTATATGTGTGTGTGTATAATTGCAGAGTGTATGTCTATATGTGTGTGTGTGTGTAATGGCAGAGTGTATGTCTATGTGTGTGTGTGTATAATTGCAGAGTGTATGTCTATATGTGTGTGTGTGTGTGTGTATAATGGCAGAGTGTATGTCTATATGTGTGTGTGTGTGTGTGTGTGTGTATAATGGCAGAGTGTATGTCTATATGTGTGTGTGTGTATAATGGCAGAGTGTATGTCTATATGTGTGTGTGTGTGTGTGTGTGTGTGTGTGTATAATGGCAGAGTGTATGTCTATATGTGTGTGTGTGTGTATAATGGCAGAGTGTATGTCTATATGTGTGTGTGTGTATAATGGCAGAGTGTATGTCTATATGTGTGTGTGTGTGTATAATGGCAGAGTGTATGTCTATATGTGTGTGTGTGTATAATGGCAGAGTGTATGTCTATATGTGTGCGTGTGTATAATGGCAGAGTGTATGTCTATATGTGTGTGCGTGTATAATGGCAGAGTGTATGTCTGTGTGTGTGTGTGTATAATGGCAGAGTGTATGTCTATGTGTGTGTGTGTGTATAATGGCAGAGTGTATGTCTATATGTGTGTGTGTGTGTATAATGGCAGAGTGTATGTCTATATGCCTGTGTGTGTATAATGGCAGAGTGTATGTCTATATGTGTGTGTGTGTATAATGGCAGAGTGTATGTCTATGTGTGTGTGTGTGTGTATAATGGCAGAGTGTATGTCTATATGTGTGTGTGTGTATAATGGCAGAGTGTATGTCTATATGTGTGTGTATAATGGCAGAGTGTATGTCTATATGTGTGTGTGTGTATAATGGCAGAGTGTATGTCTATATGTGTGTGTGTGTATAATGGCAGAGTGTATGTCTATATGTGTGTGTGTGTGTATGATGGCAGAGTGTATGTCTATATGTGTGTGTGTGTATAATGGCAGAGTGTATGCCTATATGTGTGTGTGTGTATGATGGCAGAGTGTATGTCTATGTGTGTGTGTGTATAATGGCAGAGTGTATGCCTATATGTGTGTGTGTGTATAATGGCAGAGTGTATGTCTATGTGTGTGTGTGTGTATAATAGCAGAGTGTATGTCTATATGTGTGTGTGTGTATAATGGCAGAGTGTATGTCTATATGTGTGTGTATATATGTATAATGGCAGAGTGTATGTCTATATGTGTGTGTGTGTATAATGGCAGAGTGTATGTCTATATGTGTGTGTGTGTATAATTGCAGACTGTATGTCTATATGTGTGTGTGTGTATAATGGCAGAGTATGTCTATATGTGTGTGTGTGTATAATGGCAGAGTGTATGTCTATATGTGTGTGTATAATGGCAGAGTGTATGCCTATGTGTGTGTGTGTGTGTGTATAATGGCAGAGTTTATGTCTATAAGTGTGTGTGTGTGTGTGTGTGTGTATAATGGCAGAGTGTATGTCTATATGTGTATGTGTGTGTGTGTATAATAGCAGACTTTATGTCTATATGTGTGTGTGTGTGTGTATAATGGCAGAGTGTATGTCTGTATGTGTGTGTGTGTATGATGGCAGAGTTTATGTCTATATGTGTGTGTGTGTATATAATGGCAGAGTGTATGTCTATATGTGTGTGTGTATGTATAATGGCAGAGTGTATGTCTATATGTGTGTGTGTGTATAATGGCAGAGTGTATGTCTATATGTGTGTGTGTGTGTATGATGGCAGAGTGTATGTCTATATGTGTGTGTGTGTATAATGGCAGAGTATGTCTATATGTGTGTGTGTGTATAATGGCAGAGTGTATGTCTATATGTGTGTGTATAATGGCAGAGTGTATGCCTATGTGTGTGTGTGTGTGTGTATAATGGCAGAGTTTATGTCTATATGTGTGTGTATAATGGCAGAGTGTATGCCTATATGTGTGTGTGTGTGTGTGTGTATAATGGCAGAGTTTATGTCTATAAGTGTGTGTGTGTGTGTGTGTATAATGGCAGAGTGTATGTCTATATGTGTATGTGTGTGTGTGTATAATAGCAGACTTTATGTCTATATGTGTGTGTGTATAATGGCAGAGTGTATGTCTATATGTGTGTGTGTGTGTATAATGGCAGAGTGTATGTCTATATGTGTGTGTGTGTGTATAATGGCAGAGTGTATGTCTATATGTGTGTGTGTGTGTGTATAATGGCAGAGTGTATGTCTATATGTGTGTGTGTGTATAATGGCAGAGTGTATGTCCATATGTGTGTGTATGTATTTCTTTGCCTCGTCTTCTGCTAATGCATATTTGGTTTTCTCATACTGTGGCTATAGCTATTGTGAAAAATGCAGTCATGATAATAGGTAAGGGTACATATATCCCTTTGAATTAATGTTTTTATGTCCTCTGAATATATGCCCAAGAATGGTATTGCTAGATTATGAGGTATTCTCATTGCCATTTAAGGACTCTCCCATAGTGTTTTGCATAGGGGCTGAATTCCCACCAATGTTGTGCCAGAGTTTCTTTTTCTCCACATCTGGACAATACATATCATTTCCTGTTTTGTAGATGTAGGCCACTTTTTTTTCTTTATTTGCAGACATGAGGCAGTAACTCACTGTGGTTTTAATTTATATTTCTCCAGTGAAAAAAGAAGTGGAACATCTTTGTATTTATCTGTGGGATATCTGTATGTCTTTAGAAAACTATCTTTACCAACCTTTTGCCCAGTTTTTATTGAACTTCTTGAAATTTTTATTGTTGAGCCATATGGCTTTTTTATATGGTTGCTATCAATCCCTTGTCATATGTGCAATGTACATATATCTTTTTCAAATTATTGGGTTGCCTTTCTGATATATTTAACCAATGTCTTTTTTCCTTTTCTTTCTTTACCTTTCTCTCTCTCTGTCTCTCACTCTTTCTCTCTTTCTACCACCAGTGGATCCACAGAGTGTGCTCACTATATTCTCTTTTCCTGATATTCTCTCCTCTATCTCATTAATGCTATTTCTTAGACTTCACTCAAGACTTCACTCAAGCCCTGAATGTATTTCTTTACCTTAAGTTGAAAATATGGAATTGTTCTTTTATTATTTTCTAAATTCCTGCCCTATTAAATTCTCCAATTCTCCATATCTCTGGGGCTTTTCTTTAGCCATTCTCTCTGTGACTTCAACCTTAGTATTGCTTAGTGAAGTTGATGCTTTCCTCTGCTTGAGCAGTTAGCATGGCTCTACTGTTGAGCCAACATGTTGGGCTAGTATCGCGGAAGGAAGGGAGAGATGATCCAAGAACTAAGTTCATGGCGGTAGCAATACAAATCTTTATTCATGTGGGTGCCCCAGAGTCGGGCATGTAGGCACCTGGTTAAAACCACTTGGAGCCAAGAATCACAATGGCCGGCATCTGCCTCCCCCTGCATGCCCTCCCCTTTCTCCTCCCCCAGGACCCGGAAGAGCCAAGCCTGCCCCCCAGAAGTGGCTTCACCATCCATACATAGTTGGGAGAGAGGAGGAGAAAAATGGGAGGGGCTGGAAAGGTAGAACCTCCCCAGCAACTACTAGGGATTCAACTGGAGGGAATTAGCAATACCCTGAGGGGACTTAGGAAGGAGACCTTCAGTCATGTGTAAGAGGAGGCAGGAGACTGATATGTAAATAATAAAGTGATGGGCCATTAGGAGCATGGAATGTAGCCTGCTTTGAGGATGGATGTCCCCTCAAGTCAAGCCCTGCCAAGCTCAACCACATGCTCACAGTTTCCCAACACCAACAGGTGTTTATGTGGCTACAGAACTGTATTTCCTGGCTGTGGGAGGTTTTATCAGTGAGGTAGTTTGACTGTATTGCCATCTAAATGGCAATGTATTGCCATCTAAATAATTCTGGACTCAGAATTATGTGGACTAGCTGTCTAGAAGTCATTTCTGGTCTTTTGTTCTGTTTTGTTTTGTTTTGTGAATACTTGAAGGAGTATAGCTTATTTCTAAGCCACTGGCAAGGCACCATTTCTCTCAAACCTCCCTCAAGGCAGGGATGGTCTGCATGATGTCACTCTCAGTTATTAATTAGTTTCCTGCCACACCAGTGATTCTTTATGAACAATCTTGCATTGGATTCCCCTGAGGCCAAGCTCTAGAAGCTCAGAGAATCTTAGTTCTAATGCATAAGATGTGTGTAGCAGTTAAGATGGCAGTGGACACGCACATTTCTCTATTGGGACTCTCCCTTACTCCCCTTTTCTTCTCACTGATCACATGTGCATGTACCTACCTCTGGTTATGTTGTTTCTTCGAAAGTCTCAGCTGTAGTGTGATGGAATTGGTGTATTATTTTGTTGGATTTCTAGTTGTCTCAGAGAGCTAATCAAAAGCTGCTTCCACTTCATAAACATGTCTCCAGACGTCTCTGGGTAGAATGACCATTTTAGTAGTATTTATTCTTTTAATCCATAGACAAAGAAGAATATTCCATTTCATTGTATAATTTTTTCTTTAAAACAAAACAAACAACGTTCTATAGTTGCATTGTACAGGTCTTTTACCTTTGTTAGAGTCACTCCACGATATTTTATCTTTTTCAATACAATTGTTAAATGAGATTGCTTCCTTGATTTTTCCTTCCTCTGACTGGTCATTTATGTGTAGAAATACCACAGATTCACATATATTGATCTTTTACCCTGCAATCTAACCATATTTATTGATAATTTCTAGTAGTTGTTTGTTGTGGAAAATATCTAAAACCATGTTATCTGCAAATAGTGGTAACTTTTCTGATTGCACTGATAAGGAATTCCAAGACTATACTGAACAGTAGTGGTGACAACTTTCATCCCCGTCTAGTTGCATGTTAATTATGGACGTGTCAAAAATGACTTTTATTATGTTGAGAAATATTCCCCCTATTTCCTGTTTAAGACTAGCTGTTTAGCCACTGTGTTCTTGCTTTGCTTTCATCTTCAAAGCCACGGTTTAATAATCATTTGTTGATCTTATTGCTATTTACTGGACACCTATCATGTTCCAGAAAGTATTTTGTGTTGAAAATAAGCTGTGAAGGAACTGGTGAGATATGTCACTTGGGAACATGCTTGCTTTGCTATGAGTACAGCTCAGGTAGGTGTTCTAGTTACCGTGGCACTGGTGTAAGCTCTAGTGCTGTGGTCTCTCCATTCTTCATGTGTATGTGTGCATATCTGAAAATGATCAACCTGGATCACTGAAGCCCAGCAGTGACAAAAAAAAATTAAATGTTATATAAAACACAACCATTTCTTTGTAGTGATTATGTTCTGGCAGATAAGAAAATACAAATTCCCTTTATCTTCAGCCATTTTTATCCATTCGATTAGATGTTTAAAAACAAAATCACCTCCCAGTTCGAGCCCCAGCTCCCCACCTGCAGGGGAGTCGCTTCACAGGTGGTGAATTAGGTCTACAGGTGTCTAGCTTTCTCTCTCCCTGTCTTCCCCTCCTCTATTTCTCTCTGCCCTATCCAACAATGACGACATCATAACAACAACAATAAAAAACAACAAGGGCAACAAAAGGGAATATATATATATATATATATATATATATATATATATATATATGTGTGTGTGTGTGTGTGTGTGTATCCATAGTAACAGTAGAATCTGGTGCCTTTTAAATCATAGAAGGGGTTTGCTCATATAAATATTATTTTTATATGAAGACTCTGTTTCTTAGGGATTGAAAAGAATTTTTTATTAATGTCTGAATTTCTCTTTCTGGCTGAAATCTCTAGTTCTTCCTTGCTTGATTATTAAATTTGAAATAAATCTTGAGTGAAAGGAAATAAAATATTTGATGAATTTCAATAATATGAAAATTGTCAAAAATAGTTTAGAAATAAGCAAATATCTGTAATAATGAAAAATTGTGAGAGAAATGAGGCCAGTCTGGTCTGAAATATATCTTACTTTCTATGCCAAGAAAAAAAAGGAAAGAAAAGAAAGCGGTAAAAAAGAGAGAGTGTGTGTGAAAGAAGTAGCAGTGTGTCTTTCCACTGTAACTGTAACTCAGAGTAATTCTGTCTCTGGTGAAGTCATTACCATTCCTTGAAACACATACACACACACATTTTTAAAAAAAAGGAGAAAGAAAGGAAGACACAAATAAATTGTTTATTAATGAAAGAAGAGATCACAAAAGACACTACAGAAATCCAAAATATAATGTGGGGTCGCTTTCAACAGCTAGATGCCACCAAACTAAAGAGCCTGGAAATGATGGGCAAATTTTTAGAAGCATACAGCCTCACAAAAATGGAACAGGAGGAACTGGGAAACATGGACAAAACAATTACAATTAAAGAAATTGCGATAGTAATAAAAAAAATCACCCTACAAACAAAGTCTATGCCAGACAGAATTCTACAAGAACCTTAAGGAAGAGCTAATATCTGGGAATATGGACTGAAGATCATTATGTAGGTGGGAGGTGTGGCTTCTGAAATTGCTTCTCTGGTGGACATGGGCGTTGACAGTTCAGTTCATACCCCCAGCCTGTTCCTGTCTTTCCCTAGTGTGGCAGGGTTATGGGGAGGTGGGGTTCCAGGACACATTAGTGAGGTTGTCTGCCCAGGGAAGTCTATGTCTCGGAGGAAAAAAATAGTCCTAGACATAGCAATTAATCAAGAGAAAGGAATTAAAAGGATACAGATTGGAAAAAAGCAAAACTGTCAAATAAAGACAACAGTGAGATACTATTTTATGCTTGTAAAAATGCCACACATAAGAAAGGACAGACACAAGTGTTGGAGAGGATGTGGATAAAAAGGAATCATGTCACACACAAAAAGGTGCACAAAGTCACTGGTCATCATAGAAATGCAAATAAAGACAAGAAGATACCATTTTACACCTATGAGGATGTTATACTTTGCTTATTTTGAAGTTATACTTTAAAAGGGACAGTAATAACAAATGTTCGAGAGGATGTGGGAAAAAAGGGACACACCTGCACTGCTGGTGGAGGTGTATGTTGGTTCAGCCCTTAAGAAAAACAGTCTGGAGGTTTCTCAGAACACTAGAAGTGGACATACCTTAAAACCCAGAAATTTCTCTCCAGGTGATTTATCCAAAAACACCCAAAGAGATTTATGTACACCTATGTTTATAGTGGCACAACTTATATCAACCCTAACTTGGAAGCAACCCAGATGCCCAAGGACAAATAAGTGGCTAAGAAAATTGTTATATATACACACAATAGAATACTAATCCATTGCTAAAAAATGATGATATCATCTCCTTTGCCTCTCCTTGGATGGCACATAAAGGAATCATGTTAGGGAAGATAGGCCAACAAAAGAAAGATGAATACCAGATGATCTCCATTATAAGTGGAGCTTAAGAAACAGAGACAAGGAAAACACAAAGTGAAACTTGGACTGGTTTTGCTGTATTACAGCAAAGCAAAGGACTTTAGGGAAAGAAGGCAAGGGGAGGGTGGAGAGAGTGGTTCAGTACTGCTGCATGATGGTGGAGATGGAACTAAATTGGGGGTGAGAGTGTTGTGCAGACACCTATCGCAGGGAGATGAGAAATTATGCCCATATGTCAACAACTGTGCTGTAAACCAATAACCCCTATAAAATGTTTAAATAATAATTCATGGGCTGGGAAGACAGCATAATGGTGATGCAGGAGACTTGCATGTATGAGATTCTGAGCTCCCAGATTCAATCCCCAGCACCACCATAAACCAGAGCTGAATGGTGCTCTGGTATCTCTCTCTCTTCCTCTCTCTCTCTCTCTTTAAAATAAAATATTAGAGAAAGAATTTCTTATCCATTTTAAACTTAATTCCCTCAGTAGTCATGATGAAGTGCTTGGTTTATTCTTTAGGTAAGAAATGGAAGTTCAAATGAAGCATAGTTTTGTAAGTTTAATATTATGATATAGATTTTTTTCCATCTTGAAGTTTCTTTTCCTAATGCTAGTTTTCTATAGAGAATTATCTTCTTAATTTATTTAGGAGTTAAGTGTTCTACTAACATGCTAAAATAAAAAAAGATTTGATGCTCTAAAATTTTAAGACTTTATAAAGATATCAGTTTAAAGTAATCATATAGCTTACTGAGGTTACATTTACCAAAAGTTATGATACCCACCCAACTTCTTCTATTTATTATAATAAATAATTATTCAAATAAGAATTCAACAAATAATTATTCAACTAAGAATTTGTTGTTGTTTTTAATATTTTATTTTATTTTTATTATTTATTTCCCTTTTTGTTGCCTTGTTTTTTATTGTTGTTGTAGTTATTATTGTTGTTGTTGATGTCGTCGTGGTTGGATAGGACAGAGAGAGATGGAGAGAGGAGGGGGAGACAGAAAGGTGGAGAGAAGGAGAGACACCTGCAGACCTGCTTCACCGCCTGCGAAGCGACTGACCTGCAGGTGGGGAGCCGGGGTTCAACCCCAGATTCTTAATGCTGATCCTTGTGCTTTGCGCCACGTGCGCTTAACCCACCGCGCTACCGCCCAACCTCTAGAATTTGTTGTTCTAAGAATTTCAAAAAAACAAATATGATTCTAAATAATGCTTAAGAATCACATGATTCTATTTTCTGGAGCCCATTAAGAATAAGAAAAATATCACAACTGTCTTTTCGTAGCAATGACCTGAAAACAATAATTTTTTCTTTAGAGTTTTAATAATAGTGACAGCATAATTTTGGTTGTTATTGTTATGTGTGAGTCAAACAATGAAGAATTGTTTCTTTTTTTAAAAAAAAAAAATTCTTTGCTGAAGACTAGGCCTTGCCATTTATTAGTGATTTCAATTTAAGAAGATTATTTTGGGGGCCGGGCAGTAGCGGGTTAAGCGCACATGGCGCCAAGCCCAAGGACCAGTTTAAGGATCCCGGTTCGAGCCCCTGGTTCCCCACCTGCAGGGAGTCCCTTCACAAGTGGTGAAGCAGGCCTGCAGGTGTCTGTCTTTCTCTCCTCCTCTCTGTTTTTCCCTCCGCTCTCCATTTCATCTGTCCTATCCAACAACAGTGACAGCAATAACAACAATAATAACAATGATTACAAAAAGGGCAACAAAAGGAAAAAAGGGGGCTCCAGGAGCTGTGGATTTATAGTACAGGCACTGAACCTCAGCAATAACCCTGGAGGCTATATATATACAGTCTGTGATCCTTGATTCCTTCACTGCAAACTGAATAACAATACTTATCTCCAAGTCTCATTATAGAAAAATCATGTAATGATATGATGACTCCCTACGTTTATAATTTCAGCTCCAGACTACCATAATACATCCCATTGCACAGATTCTGAAGGAACTTTAAAAATCATCTGGTGTGTCAAATCTGACGCTTAAATTGTTTATGTAGTGTTCTCTGGGTTAGTAGCCTATATTTTGATAGTCTGATAAAATGTGTTACTTCCTAAGGCAACAGACATTTATAAACATTATGTTGAAGCCTGGAAAATTACCACTTTTATAGATCAAACAGCCCAGTATTGGCAATTTTCTTGAGTCAACTTAAGATATATAATATAAAAACCCAATCTTAGTTCCCCAGACATAATTTTATATAATACAATTGACATACCTTGACAATGCTATAATATAATGTAGTTCTAAAAGCCACTGAGAAATACTATAAAAAGATACTAAAGGAAATATCCTGTAGACATTTAGAGCCTTGAGCAATGATTAACAAACTAGTCTATAGACCAAATCCAGCCCGCCCCATGGTTTTATATAACTCATGGGGTAAGATGTTTCCACTTGTTTTAAAACTTGGAAATTATCAATTAAAGGAAAGCACTCTGCAGCTTGTAAAAGTGGAATATGGGGGATCAAGTGCTAGTGTAACAGTGAGAGCACACACATTATCATGTGCAAAGACCTGAGTTCAAGCCTCCAGTCCCCACTTGCAGCAATAACCCTAGAAGAGGAAGAAAAAGAGAAAAAAGAAAGGAAGAGAGACAGACAGGAAGGAAGAAAAAAATACATATTCCATTGCTCACAAGTAAGACTTTTTGGAATAAACCATGCTTATTATTTCCATATTATTTTAGGCTACTTTTGTCCTGCAAATAGTAGTGGGTTGTGCTGGGTGGTAGACTACAGGTCTTGAAAAAGCCAATGCATTTTATCAGGCCCTTAGAGAAACAGTTAGATGTCCTTTGTCCTTGAATCTGTATATATTTTAAATGTCAACGAACCCACTTCTTGGATCATGATGAACTCTAGTTAACTTCTATCAACCTTTATTTCTTCATCTACAATGGGTACATTAAGAGTACTTATGGCATATGATAATTATGAGTGCCTTACAAATCTCAAGTACACTCAAAAACAGTCTTTAACATTCTTCTATAGTGCTACAGTTTCAGATATAAATGGGTAAAATAAGAAAAATCTATAAAATTTTGAAAAGCTCAGATGAGATGCAATCTTGACATAATCATCTCATGATGTAACAAGCCATCAGTTTTCTGTGGCTTAATAGTAAAATGTAAGGACTTGTTCAGATAAGTGATCCTCATATTTACATGTCTCATACCACATAGATCATTTCAAGTTAAAAATATTTAAGCTCTTAAATTCACGCAAATGCTTAGCTGCAAAGTAGAGAATGTTTCCTCAGGACAATGACCATCTGCTGAAACAATTGGTCCAATAGCAATCGGACCTTTTTTTTTTTCTTGGAATGAGAAAAAGGATCATTGTTTAACTTCAACTCTCATCTCCTAAAGTAAGAAACATTTTCTTTTGGGACTAGATATTTCTAGGATTTTGAGAAGTATACAAAATTGAGTTAATGATTTATTTCTTTTCTTATTTTCAAGTAAGAATAAGTAAAATTTTGCCTCGCATGCCATGTCCTTTTCCCATTTTATGGGAATGTTGTTACATACTTTTCTAAATGATTTAAGATTCCTGTAGTAAATCGATCTTCTCAGTACTTTGTAAGTCTCAGAGAGCAAGATGTGGGGTAGCTGCTGTCACTGAGCAGAAATGGGGTCAAGTTTTGAATGAGAATGGCTTCTGAGAAATAGCTCAGCTCTACTTCTTTTTGTCTGGAAAGTCAGGTGGGTCTAGAGGGCAGATATCCAAAATCTTGAAAATAGAATGCTCCCAAAGCTAAAAATAAATAAAGGAAAATCCAATAGCATCCTAGAGATAATGGGTGGTTTAGAAGAACTACTGATAAACTTCAAGTCCAAGATTTACCAGGTAGGTTACCTCTCCAGCTTTTCACCATTGGCTTCCCTAGGGAAAACTGAAGAGAGGATACTTTGGGCACTGGGCTTTAAAATGTGTTCTTAGGAAGTCTGTGAATAATAACTACTAGAATTCTCTGGGTAAACCAGCAAGAAATCAAAGGTGCTTCTTTTGTTTTCTCACTTTGAAGTAGAGTTTCATGCCCTTGGGGATTACATCAAGAGCAATGAGTCACATCTGAAAGGAGGAAGTGAAAGTGCTATCAAATTTCATGCTGATTCATAAACACAGGCACCAAGAGTTGCTCACAGTATTCTAGAGGGGCAGGGAGGCATAAGGAGAGAGCAGAGAGTTAACATTTGAGCACTGAACAGTTTCTAGTCGCTATAAAAGATGGAAGGACTTTGTTTTCAAACAGTGATTCCTAAATATAAAGTATTTGTATTCCTGGTATTTCACTGTTTTTTTTAATTCATATTTTCATGAAATAGTTGTGTGTAAATAAAGAGAAAATTTTCAGCAACCAAGACCAAAATATTTTTCCACCTGCTATTTCTCTATTTTGCTAGTCCCTTAAAATCTTTAGCATTCTTTGGTAGAAAGCATTAAGATAGTTTATAGGGGGAAGGGATGTTTTCTTCTGGATGAACTGTCAAAGTCTTTTGGATGATAGTCAAACACTTCTATAGTTTCCTTCACCATTTTTAGTTCTGTTTGGAATCTCTTATTTCAAGTATTCCTCAGGAATGTTGAGAAGAGTCCAGATATTATTTTGAATATTTTATTTTAATGTAACATCAAGTTAAAACTGTTCCTAGAGATTTCAGAAATAAAGGTAGAGCTCTTCTTATCTTTTAACAAAAGGTTAAGAATGGAATTAAAACTTGGTCAGTTTCCTACTTATTTTATGAATGGGCATTTGAAAGGGAGATTTGTTCTGCGGCTTATGCTTGTATGGAAGGAATTGAGTAGGAAGGAAAGTAACAGTTGGGGAGCGAGTGGTGGTGCTCTCGGTTGAGCACATATGTTACAGTGCACTAGGACCCAGGGTTCGAGCCCTGGATCCCCACTCTCTTTACAAAAGGGCAGAGCTTTGCAAGTGGTAAAGCAGTATTGCAGGTGTCTATTTGTCTCTCTCCGTCCCTCTCTGCCATCCCTTTCCCTCTCAATTTCTGGCTAATACAAAAAAAATTTTTTTTTAATTTTTAGAAGAAAAGTAATAGAATTATCAGTTGAGTTAGAGCATGTGGTTCAAATATTTGCTTCACGGTCATTGATTCTACTGGTATTATTTTGTCCTGAATATTGACACTGTCAATATTGAATAATATTGAATAATAATACTGGTAAGATTTTGGAAAAACCAAGAATCAAGAAAATCAAGACTCGTTGCAATATCAACTTCATGGTTATTTCTCCAGTTGAATAAGATTACAGTTAGAAATTCTGCCATTGTGAACTACTCTAATTCCCTTCTTCTTCTTCTAGCGTTTGCCCTTCTTCCGTAGCCAGTCAACAGCGTCCGGTTGAGCCTCATGTAAAGTTTCAAGACCTCCTTTGAATCTGGAGAGGTGGCAGTCGTTGACTATAAACAAGTATGTCAGGCTTAGTACATTGGTGCCAGTAGGGAAAGAATGATAGTGCCACCCTCATGAGATCATACTAAAAGCATTTAAAACAGAAGACTCTTTAGTCCAAAGTTTCAAGGAATTTGTTACATTGTCCATTGCATAGGACTAGGATCATAATAATAAAAGAGGCTTGCTTGCTTGCTTTACTGATCAAGAATCACTGCAAAATCAAAGGATGAATTCTTTCCTAAGAAGCTTATGATTAATTCTCATCTCTACAAGCATTCCAGGAACAAGATTTTTTTTTTTTTTTTTTTTTTACCAAGATCATCGTTAAGTGTGACTTCGGCCTAGAAGCTTAAAAATCAAAGCACATATTCTGTGTCTCACTTACTCTGTGAGCCATTTCTGTTTTCATTAGTATCAGCGTGGCATTTTTTTTTTTAAACCCTTGTTACATTAAGAAATGAGGGCAAGGGAATCAGGTGGTTAAGCACAGTGGGTTAAGCACAAGGACTGGCTTAAGGATCCTGGTTCGAGCCCCTGGCTCCCCACCTGCAGGGGAGTCGCTTCACAGGCGGTGAAGGAGGTCTCCAGATGTCCATCTCTCTCTCCTCCTCTCCGTCTTCCCCTCTTCTTCCCATTTCTCTCTGTCCTATCCAACAACGACGACATCAATAACAACAATAACTACAACAACAATGAAAAACAACAAGGGCAACAAAAGGGAAAATAAATATAAAAAAAATTGAAAAAAAATAAATTAGGACAAGTATTTTCAGTGGGCTTACTTGAATTAACCTCTTACGGGGTTAATGTGTTTAGCAAACACACACACCCAGAGGGAGAAAGAGAGAGAGAGAGAGAGAGAGAGACAGAGAGAGAGAACACTGTAATGCCCTATATTTTCTAGCTTCTGTCCCATTATTTTACACTTTGCAATCTTTGACAAGTAATTTAAATTCTTTGGGACTCAGTTTCCTCTCCTGTACAAGACAAGACAATGAGTCTAGATAGCTGAGCTCAATAGTTTCAACCGTCTATCGTGCAATCTGTCGTGAAGCAAAAGCGAAACAGCCCTGTGACCTTTATCATGAAGGAAGGACAGTGGGAGGGAAACATGTTAGGAATTTAGTTTTTCATTTCTCCCACTCTCAGAAAGACTGCAAAGAGCTAAGCTGGTGACCCAAAACTGTCACAGATATTTAATTATTTGAGTAATCTAAGTGCTAATCATGTAATATATTTGTATTTGAAGTTAAGAAGCAAGTGATTCTAAGCTATCGTCTTTTATTTTTCTCATTGTATCAGTTTCAAAGCTTAAAACTTCTTCTGTCCTATAACAGAACATTTATAGCATATCATGAATTCATTTTCAGGAAATAATAACTACAGTGAGTCAATAATTTAGTACTAGTGGTGACCTCTTCCTTCTAGTTAATAAAATACAACTGTCATATTTCTCTATTTTTTTCTGATAAAGGTACTTAATCCCACAAAACTTTGTATTTCTAACGTCTCTGTGGAGCTTCTCCAAAAGTCATTGAAATACTCATATTCCAAAGAGAAAATATTGCTAATGATTTACTTTTATTGATTCCATTGCATACACAGAGACAGAATCCTTTTTTTTTTTTAACTTTTATTTATAAAATGGAAACACTGACAAGACCATAGCATAAGAGGGGTACAGTTCCCACCACCAGACTCCATATCCCCTCCCCTCCCCTGATAGCTTTCCTATTGTTTAATCCTCTGGGAGTATGGACCCAGGGTCATTATAGGGTGCAGCAGGTGGAAGGTCTGGCTTCTGTAGTTGATTCCCCGCTGAACATGGGCAATGACAGGTCAGTCCATACTCCCTGCCTGAGACAGAGTCTTTTCTCTAAGAACTCAACTACTTGTCTACTATTTTGATAGTGGGAAGAGGAGAATATTTTATTATTAAAAGTTCCTTTTGCAGTCCTTCAGGTTGTCTTAAATAGCAGAACAGTTAGTTAGTAAAGACTAGGAAAATACAAAACACAAATTTGGTTAAATATAACTAACAGACATTAGAAAAAGGAGCTAAACACAGGACTAGCTATGTTTCATTTCCTGAATTTTAATATCTAGAAATAGGAACATTATGTACACTTCCCATTTTAATGGAGTTATTACAGAAATTTCCTGCTATCACAAATCTTAGAAGTAGTAAATTTTACTTAAAAGTTGTATATGGAAATCACATAAATCTATAATAAAATACTATGAATCTTGGTTTCATGCAAGAGACTTAGGAATTATGCACATTGTGTTATTAGATGGTATAATTAGAAACTAGCATTACTGGTAAGTTAAATCTTTTCAAGATAAAAAAGTTGTCAAAAATATTTACTTCTGGGGGTCGGGCGGTGGCGCAGTGGGTTAAGCGCATGTGGCGCAATGCGCAGGGACCGGCGTAAGGATCCCGGTTCGAGCCCCCGGGTCCCCACCTGCAGAGGAGTCGCTTCACAGGCGGTGAAGCAGGTCTGCAGGTGTCTATCTTTCTCTCCCCCTCTCTCTGTCTTCCCCTCCTCTCTCCATTTCTCTCTGTCCTATCCAACAACAAAGCAACGTCAATAATGGCAATAATAACCGCAACGAGGCTGCAACAACTAGGGCAACAAAAAGGGGAAAAATGGCCTCCAGGAGCGGTGGATTCATGGTGCAGGCACAGAGCCCAGCAATAACCCTGGAGGAAAAAAAAAAAAGGAAAAAAATATATTTACTTATTTGCATATATGAAAATCACAAATGAAAGGGTACAATTAAAAAAATAACCAGTGAAGATAATTTATAGGTTTTTCATTTATTTTCCCAAGTTTGATGCTAAGTCAGAGTAATTTTCTGGTTTGTGTTCTCTCTCTCTCTTCTCTCATTAATAAATAAATATTTTAAATGTTTAACTTCATTTTCCCAAGTTTGATGCTCAAGTCAGAGTAATTTTCTGGTTTGTGTTTTCTCTCTCTCTGTCATCAATAAATAAATATCTAGAATGTGTAACTATTCATCTATTTTCCCAAGTTTGATGTTCAAGTCAGAGTAATTTTCTGGTTTGTGTTCTCTCTCTCTGTGTCATCAATAAATAAATATCTAGAATGTGTAACTATTCATCTATTTCCCCAGAGCACTGCCAGCTTTGGCTTATTGTGGTGAGGGGGATTGAAGCTGTTTCCTTAGGGCCTTAAACATGAAAGCCTCTTTGCATAACTATTATGCTTTCTACCCCCACCCTTAAAATATTTCTCTATTAATGCACGAAAGTAGAGGATTCTGGAGAGAGGAAGGGTTGGAGGATATGGGGAAAGTGTTGGTGTGCGTGCTGTAGCCCTGGTGCATGGTAGTTGAAAAGGACCAAAGTTAGAAGTGAGAGGAGTTTGCACCTATAAACTGGCGATGGGAAATGGTACCCAGGTGTCAACAAATGTGTAAGGGAACCCCCCGAAGTAAAATGATATGAAGATACAAAAAAAATAGATACAACTCTCTAAAATATTTTCACAGTCTTAGTAGATATTCCAGGCATGAAATACTACTTTTATATTAGAATGGAGACATTTCATTATTTTTTTCATTTATTAGTGAGTTAAGGGTGTTTCATAAAATTATAAGACTTAAGCGTGTAATTTCACACCCGCATAAGGTGTTCATAAGCTACCACAACCTCCATTAAAGTTCCATGACTCCAAAGCCAATCCCATAACAACCAAAGTTCCCACAATGCCCAGCACTTGGGTTATCATTTGGTTCCCATTATTTGCAAATTCCCAATTAAGATAAACCTTTTTTAGAAATGAAACAATCTTCACTTCTTTTATTTTTTAAAAATTATCTTTATTTATTATTGCATAGAAACAGAGAGAAATTGAGAAGGGGAGAGGGATATAGAACAGGAGAGAGGCACCTTCGTCACCGCTTGTAAAGCTTCCCCCTGCAGGTGGGAACCAGATGCTTGAACCCAGGTCCTTGCTCACTGTAGTAGGTGTGTTTAACCAGGTATGCCACCGCCTAGCTCCTTAAGATAAAACTTTCAGTTGATTCTGTAGAATCACTAGAAGCACTAGTAGATCTAGTAGAAGCACTAGAGTTGTAAGATTTTTAAATGCCCAATATTCTTTATATATATAAAGGAACCCCCTGACAAAACCCTAGGATAAGAGGGGTACAACTCCACACAATTCCCACCACCAGAACTCCGTATCCCATCCCCTCCCCTGATAGCTTTCCTATTCTTTTTTTAAAAAACATTTATTTCCTTTTTGTTGCCCTTGTTGTTTCCGCCGTTGTTGTAACTATTATTGTTGTTGATGTCATCGTTGTTGGGTAGGATAGAGAGAAATGGAGAGAGGAGGGGAAGACAGAGAGGGGGAGAGAAAGATAGACACCTGCAGACCTGCTTCACCACATGTGAAGCGACTCCCCTGCAGGTGGGGAACTGGGACTGGAACCAGGATCCTTAAGCCGTCCTTGCGCTTTGCTCCACGTGCGCTTAACCCTCTGTGCTACCGCTTGGCTCCCAACTTTCCTGTTCTTTATCCCTCTGGGAGTATGGACCCAGGGTCATTGTGGGATGCAGAAGGCGAAAGGTCTGGCTTCTGTAATTGCTTCCCTGCTGAACATGGGTGTTGACAGGTTGATCCATATTCCCTACCTCTCTCTTTCCCTAGTGGGGTGGGGTTCTGGGGAATTGGAGCTCCAGGACACATTGGTGGGGTTGTCTGTCCAGGGAAGTCTGGTTGCATCCTGCTAGCATCTGGAACCTGTTGGCTGAAAAGAGAGTTAACATATAAAGCCAAACAAGTTGTTGACTAATTATGAACTAAAGACTGGAGTAGTGCAGATGAAGGGTTGGAAGGGGGAAGTTCTCCGTTCTGTAGATAGCTAGTAGGCATATTTTAGTTCTATTCCAAAGGGCCTGTGGCTATACTAGCTTTTTTGTTTTTTTCCCTGAGCCTGAAATCTGATATGCAGGTGGATCCAAGTTACTATCTGGGGAGATGATGTCATTTCTAGAAAAAGGACCAGAAAGCTGGATCAGGGAAAAGAGTAGCTCCCAAATATGGGAAAGGTATATAAATACTGTAGACCATAAACTCCATTGATTTGATGTGATCTGGGGCCCATAGTCAGCTTAGGAGCCTGTGTGACCCCAATATTCTTTTTAATCCCACAAAATGATTGCCTTGTGTTCCACCACTCAGTGCTTCCATTTCACTGACACATTTCATAGATGATGCAAGTGAGAGTTTTTTCAGTATTGTGAAACGTTAGGTGGAGGTCCAAAATAGCATATATTCGCAAGTAGAAGACTATGTCTCCATAGACATGAAGAATAGGAAAACTTAGCAGTCATAAGTCTGTGAATTCTTTAGCTATCAATATTTTCTCATGGATCATGAAAAAAATAAGTACCTGAGTGACCCCTAGTTATCCAGTTTGCTCAAATCTGTTATCTCTTAAAATAATGGAGTGAAACTCACATTTGCACCTACTCTGGGTTTCACATGAAATATGAAACCACTTTCTTAATTTCCTGATGCCACACCCACACTGCCCTACTTCCCTTTTAGATATATTTATTTGTTTATCCATGTATTGGATAGAAACAAAAAATGAGGTAGAAGAGGGAAACTGAAGAGAGGAGAGAGAGAGACCTGCAGCACTCCTTCACCACTCATGAACTCCCCCTTTTTTTTTTTAGATATTCAATCAATTTCCCCCTCTCATATTAATTAAATAGTGATTTGTATGACTGCAAATTGATAGGCATGTACATAAACACCATTCCCACCCCCAAAAGACTGTGTCCCATCCCCTCCCCCCCACGACCGCCCCCCCCCCCCCCGGCCAACCCCCCTCCATGAAGCTGAACATTCTCCCTCACCCTCCACCCTGGGTTTTTTCTTTGGTGCCCTACTCCAAATTCAGTCAACTCCTGCTTTGAATGAACTCCCCCTCTTGGGGTGGGGGTGGGGCTCGAACCCAGGTCTTTGTACATAGTAACACACGTGCTTAGAGGCGCACACCATGCCCCAGCCCCACCACCCTACTTCCTGAGTAGATGTGGTGATGGTCAAATTTTTCATTCCTACTTTACTTTTTTGTTCTCATTTCCTAACACTGCTGAAGTTTCTCATTCCCATGTTACTGGGGTTTCACTGCTTTGGTCTGGAAGTTCTTCCCCCTCCAGGGTTATTGCTGAGGCTGGGTGGCTGCACTAGGAATCCACTGCTCCTGGAAGCCATTTTCCCCATTTTGTTGCCCTTGTTGTTGTTGTTATTGGTGTTGTTGTTGTTAGATAGGACAGAGAGAAATTGAGAGAGGAGAGGAAGACAGAGAGGGGGAAAGTTAAACACCTGCAGACCTGCTTCACTGCTGATGAAGCGGACAGCCTGCAGGTGGGGAGCCGGGGGCTCGAACAGGGACCCTTACTTACACCAGTCCTTGGGCTTGGTGCCACGTGCACTTAACCCACTGTGCTACCACCCAGCTCCCTTTGATCTGGATTTTTCAGATAGGAGGAGAGACACAGAGATGGTGGGTGGAGACATCACAGCACCAAAGCTTTCTCCAGTGCAAGTCCAGGCCAGGTTGAATCTGCACGTGACAAATCACCCTCCCATGTGAATTGTCTTATTGGTCCAGGAAAAAAAATCCAAATAAATGGGAGAACACCCCATAAAAAGAGACTCCTCCAAGCACCAAGAGTAAGGACTTATACACCAACTTTAGGAAGTGGGGTTGGGGCTGGGAATTTAGAGCTTCAAAGAATGGAAGGTTCTGAAGAGGCTTGTTTTCACAAAATATTTTGGAATGTCCCAGTGCCCAAGGCCAATCAACTTCCTGACTAGAGACTTTCCCAGAGAGGTTGCTAAAGGCAGGTGATTCTCATGACGTTTTGCTTTCGTCAGATAAGGGAACTTCAGATAAGATTACGCTCTCCATGAAAGCAAACAAATAAATAAAGCACTTAGAGGGTTTTCATTACTGAAGGATAATGATTCTAGATTTATGACTTGTCTACTACTAAAAGTCAATGAACAAAGAATAAAATCACATAAATATAACCTGTATGATCAGAGTTGATGTATATGGCTAGAAAGGTAGAGCAAGTAGGTAACGTAATTTATGACAGAGTCCTTAGGGCTATCCCATATTTTGTGTATTTCCTAGATTTTACTTCTTTTTTTAAGCTAGTGGTTGTTTTTTATTGTATTATTACTATCTTTAATGATTTTTTAACATTTCAATTTTTTATTTGGTAGAACAGAGAGAAATTGAGAGGGAAGAGATGGAGAGAGACACCTGCAGTCCTTCATCACTCATGAAGCTTTCCCCCTGCAAATGGAGACCGGGGCTTGAACCTGGATCCTCATGTACTGTAGTGTGTGTGTGCTGAACCAGATGCACCACTGCATGGCCCCAGATTTTATTTATTTTTTTCCCATCTCAAAACTCCATCTTTTCTTTTTTTTTAATTTTTTAAAATTTATTTTAAAAAGGAGACATTAACGAAGCCATAGGATAAAAAGGGTACAACTCCACACAGTTCCCACCACCTGATCTCCGTATCCCACTTCTAAACTCAATGCCTACTGATGAACTTAATATAGTATTTATAGGTGCCGATTTATAAATATAATCTCCTGAATCCTATAGAATATACAATATAATGTTACTTCAAAGAAAAAAGTAGCATTACTTCAGGCAGTATGCTCAGGGCTAAGTTTCCTTAATTTCCTTGAATTTTAATTAACAGTTTGTTTCTCTCAGGTCTTACTGAGATGGTTGACTAAGTGTATAATTGTTATGACTGTTATTTAGTGAATGTACGATCTATTTCCACTCGAACTTTTTAAAATTTCTTTATTGGGAAATTAATGTTTTACGTTCAACAGTAAATACAATAGTTTGTACATGCATAACATTTCCCAGTTTTCCATATAACAATACAACCCCCACTAGGTCCTCTGTCATCCTTCTTGGATCTGTATTCTCCTCCCCACCCACCCACCCCAGAGTCTTTTACTTTGGTGTGATGCGCCAATTCCATTTCAGGTTCTACTTGTGGTTTCTTTTCTAATCTTGTTTTTCAACTTCTGCCTGAGAGTGAGATCATCCCATATTCATCCTTCTGTTTCTGACTTATTTCACTTAACATGAATTTTTCAAGGTTCCTCCAAGATCGGCTGAAAACAGTGAAGTCACCATTTTTTATAGTTGAGTAGTATTCCATTGTGTATATATACCACAACTTGCTCAGCCACTCATCTGTTGTTGGACACCTGGGTTGCTTCGAGGTTTTGGCTATTACAGATTGTGCTGCCAAGAACATATGTGTACACAGATCTTTTTGAATGGGTGTGTTGGGTTCCTTAGGACATATCCCCAGGAGAGGAATTGCAGGGTCATAGGGTAGGTCCATTTCTAGCCTTCTGAGAGTTCTCCAGACTGTTCTCCACAGAGGTTGGACCAGTTTACATTCCCTCCAGCAGTGCAGGAGGGTTCCTTTGACCCCACACCCTCTCCAGCATTTACTGCTGTTACCTTTTCTGATGTTTGACATTCTCACAGGAGTGAAGTGGTATTTCATTGATGTCTTTATTTGCATTCTCTGACAATCAAAGACTTGGAGTATTTTTTCATGTGTTTCTCGGCCTTCTGGAACTCTTCTGTGGTGAATATTCTGTCCATGTCCTCTACCCATTTTGGATAGGGTTATTTGTTTTCTTGTGGTTCTCAGCTATTATGTCCTGAAGGATGTTTTCTTCCCCACCCTCTCTTTCTGCTTCTGTTAAGCCAATAATGCATATATTATTTCTTTTGAAGTCATCCCATAGGTCTCTGTTGTTTTCAGTATCTCTTAATCTCCTTTGAGATCTCTTATTTCTTTTTTTAGTTGTCTCTAATTTGTCCTTGATCTTGCAAATTCTGTCTTCAGCCTCATTTATTCTATTCTCTCTCCCCTCTGCTGTTTTCTGGAGTTTATATATTTTGTTACCCTATTCTGATACTGTTTTAGCTTGTTCAGCTAGTTGTGTTCTTAGCTCAGCTATTTCAGCTTTCAGCTCTCTAATAACCTTGAGATAATTAGTGTTTTCTTCCAGAGTCTCATTTGTTGTTTCTGCATTTCTGATGACAATTCTTTCAAACTCTTTCCTCACTCCTGTGATTATTTCCTTAACTAGTGTTTGGATGTTGACCTCATTATTTTGTGGTTCAACCTTTAGTGGGCTTTTAGCTGGACTCTTGTCCTGGTTCATTTCTCCAATATTTCTTCTTGTTGGTTTAACCATTTTATATAGTATGTTATGAGGTCTCTCTCTTTTCTATGAATAAATCATCAATGCTTATCCATTTATCAGTTAATGGGCATTTAGATTACTACCACTTTTTTCTATCATTTCTATGATAATACTACTGTGAACATTACTGTACAATTTTTTTGGGTATGTGCAGATATGTATCCAATTTTTCTGGGTATATTCTTTGTTATGCAATAGCTACTTCATATTCTGAGTTTAACATTTTGTGGCACTTCCAAGATGCTTACAAAGTGGCTACACCAGTTTATATTCTCATAAGTAATGTATGAAGGTTTCAATGTCTCCACATTGTTGTCAACATTTGTTATCATCATCTTAGTGGGTGTGATTATGTTTTGATTTGCTTTACGAATGACTAATAAAGCTGATTGTGCATGAGCTTCTTGGCTATTTTTAGATATTCACTGAAGACATTTCCTTTTGCATACTTTTCTGACTTTTGTGTTGTCTTTATATTACTGAGTAGTAAGTTCTCTATATATGCTGTGGATGTAATTTATTGAACACATGACTTACAGATATCATTCTACGGGTCATCTCCATTTTTGTTGATTTATTTTTATGTAAAATGGTTTTAGTTTGAGGAGGAGCTTCAAAGCTCATTGGGAGTCTTCTATATGCAAGACAACACTGCCTGACTCAAGGTTACAAAATTTTATTCTTTTCATTTATTTATTTTACTAAATAAAAGGTGGGATTCCTGCAGACAACATCTGATTGGGTTCTGGTTTTCTTTTTCTAATTGGGAGGATTAATGATTACAGTAAATACAGTTGTTGATACATATGTAAATTTTCTCAGGTTGCTGCAAACACTCCCAGCCTAGGTCCTCGTCCACCATCATGCACCAGGACCTACAACTCTCTCTCCCCTTAGAGTCCTTTACTTTGGTGCTCCTATGAGCATAGGTACACACAGATCTCTTTGGATGAGTGTGTGTTTCTGAGCATATATCCTCAGGAGAGGAACTGCATGTTAGACCAGAAACTAGCAAGTACTTAGAGGAAAATATTGGCAAAACTCTTTCCCAACTAACTTTATAGGCATCTTCAATGATACAAATCCAATTACAGCACAAGGTTGTTGGTGGTGAATTCCTTCAGTTTTTGTCTGGGAATCTTTTGGTTTCCTTTTCATACTTGAAGGGTAATTTGGCATGATATAGTACACATGATTGATAATTATGTCTTAAGATTGTAAAAATGACATTCCATTCCCTTCTTGCTTCTCGGGTTTGTGTTGAAAAATCTGGTAATAGCCTGATGGTTCTACCTCTGTATAACAGCTTCTTCCTTTCCCCCAAAACAAACAAAGAAAAATAAACCCAATTTCAAGGAAGACTAAAACCAAAATAAACTATTGGAATGACATCAAATTCTGAAGCTTCTGCACAGCAAAAGAAAGAGATTTCTTATAGAGTAAGAGATCTTTATTTGTCATACATCAGACAAAAGGCTAATAACCAAAATATATAGCTTATCAAGCTCAGAAAAAAAATGATCCCATCCAAAAATGGGAAGAGGATATGAACAGAATATTCACCAAAGAAGAAATCCAAAAGGCAACAGACATGAAAAAAAATGTTCCAAGTCATTGTCAGAAAAATGCAAATAAAAACAATGAGTTACAACTTCACTCCTGTGAGGATGTCATATATCAGACAGACAGTAACAAATACTGGAGAGGTTATGGGAGCAAAGGCACACTCCTGCACTGATGGTGGAAATATAAATTGGTTCAACCCCCCTGGAGAGCAGTCTGGAGAACAAATATTTATTCTTATGTTTTCATCTAAGGGATTTATAATTTCAACTTTTATCTTTAGGTCTAGGGTCCATTTTGATTTTTTTTTTTATATACAGTGTGAGGTAGAATCTTGATTAATTTTCTGCATTTAGATATGCAGTGTTTCCAGAATTATTTATTCAAACTACATGTGCTACTATGTCACACATCACTGGGAAGCTATTATACTAGGAGTTATGTTATTTGCCATTGAGGATAATGTAAAACAAATTCAATTCTGAGAGGACTCATATGTCAGTATTTGTAGGTTTATATACACAGTATATCTATGTCTTTTTGCTTCTGAATATTTTTTGAGGTTCTTTTCTGTCTAATGTAATGGGCATTTGGATGTACTGATCTTCATTAATGTAAATCTATTACTTTTCATATTGAAGGTAAAAACTGGGGAGAATTGTTTCAAGCACTTAATTGTGAATTACAAGAAGCCATAAATCCATCCTTTATTTCCTCAAGAAAAATGTACTTGCTGTGTGGGATATAATGATGGCTGTATAATAACAAAATATAATTCTTGTTCTTAAGAAACATTCTAAAGTGTGCACATTCACAAATAGGTATGTCCAGTGTTCATACATGCTGGAAAGAAAATTAAAGCACAGTTAGAGGTTAGAGAATGATACATAAAGTGGGGATAATTTACATAGAATGGTCAAAGAAGGGTTTGTTTTCCTTTTTTTTTTTCCTCCAGGGTTATGGCTGTGGCTTGGTGCCAGCACTATGAATACACTGCTCCTGGAGGCCTTGGATAGGACAGAGATAAATTGAGAAAGAACTACCCAGAGGTTTACCCCACTAGAGAAAGATAGAAACAGGCTGGGGGTATGGAACAACCTGCCAATGCCCATGTCCAGCAGAGAAGCAATTACAGAAGTCAGAATGCCTACCTTCTGCTCCCCCAAAATATTTTTGATCCATACTCCCAGAGAGGGAGAAGCAATTGGATGAGGAGGATAAGAGGGCCCTGAACTCCAGCTCCATCAGGACTCGAAGAGAGAGGAAGAAAAAAGGAGGGATATTTGGATGTAGTAATAGGGTTATGAGTGACTTGGAGAAGGGAAAAAGGACAGGACCTGGAATAAAAAGGGGGACTTGTGTACAAATGCAGAGATATAATTGTAAATGATAGTTAACCTTTGTTTGCAAGCTTAGGAGAACTGCTATGGCTTGCAATGGAAGGACTGGGGATTCAGAACTCTGGTGGTGGGAACAGTGTGGAATTATACCCCTATTGACATATAATTTTGTAAATTAATATTAAATCACTAATAAAAGGGAAAAAAGAAATTTAGGGGGGAGAAGAGATAGAAAGGGAGAGAGAAAGAAAGAAGGAAGGAAGGAAGGAAGGAAGGAAGGAAGGAAGGAAGGGAGGAAGGGAGGAAGGAAGGAAAGAAGGAAAGAAGGAAAGAACTGTTAAGGGCTGGTGCAATAGCCACTTGAATACTGTGCTGTTTTGTTATGGGCATAGCCCAGGTTTGAATCCAGCCACCCTCACACTGAGGGGTGGTTTCTTCAATGCTGTGAAATTTTGCACTCTTTCTCTCTCTGCCTCCTTTTTCTATCTAAGAAAAAAAAAACTAAATTCATTGAATTTTTCATTGAAAATACATCTTCTCTGTGGCTATTGATTCACAGTTAGAGCACAGTACCTGATCTCCTTATCTAACCTCAGTGAATCATTGAATTGCAATGTGATAAATGGTGTAAGTAATGAACTTACGGTGTAAGTGGGATGGTCTCATTGATAAGTGCCTTGAGAGACAGCAGTTGATGATTGTCACAGTTGATGATTCCCAAGGTAGACGACATGCTGTCCAGATTCCTCAGCATAAATCCCCTTAGCATGGTCAACCTGGTGGTATACACAGCTTTCTTTATAGTTACTATTAACATGCAATTATCATAAATTACTAAGACCTATTATTCACTTTAATTACTTTCAAGTCTCCAAGGAATGCCCCAAAATACAAATTTGGTCCACAAATTGATTTCTTTTTATTTATTTATTTATTTTAAATATTGATTTAGTTCATTTTGTTGCCCTTGTTGTTTTCTTGTTGTAGTTATTACTCATGTCGTTGTTGTTGGATAGGACAGAGAGAAATGGAGAGAGGAGGGGAAGACAGAGAGGAGGAGAGAAAGATAGATATCTGCCGACCTGCTTCACTGTTTGTGAAGTGACCCCTCTGCAGGTGGGAAGCCGGGGGTTGGAACCAAGTTCCTTACACAGTTCCTTGCGCTTTGCACCACTTGCCCTTAATCTGCTGCGCTGTTATATAAAAACAGAGTGTCTTTTAAATAGATAAACTAAATAAAGCAACGACTATGAAACCACTTAATGGTTACCAGAAGGGAAGAGGGAGGATGTGGTGGAGGATTCTAAGGAAGGAGAAATCAGGACAAACAGGAACATATATGTTGATTTTTAAGAATGCACACCTGAAACCTATATAATGTTACAGTCCAATGTTGCATCAGTAAAAGAACGGATGTATGTCAGAAAAAAAGATAGAAGAGAAAGAAAAATTTTAAATGTCATTCTTTTAAGAACATTTTCCTTTGAGGTTTACTTGCCCTGTGATCAGAAATATAATTCAACTTTTACAGAAACCATTGTATTGAATTCTAGTGGCTATTTCCTTTAAATGAGGCTGAAGTGACGGTCTTTAAAGGGTGTTACCAGACTAAAGCTTTGCCAAGGAAAGAAGGCAGAGCTGTGTGGGAATCAGGCTTTGTTTAATCAGGTTGTATAATGTTTTGCTGAGACATGTTGGGAAAGCAAACCTATGTGGACTTTGTATGAAGTCACAGGCAGAAGCACACCTTATAAAAGTTAGAGATCCTCTGTTATTCTTGAAAAATCATCTAGCTGAAATACTGTGGAAATCTTTTCTCTACATGGTGTATCAGACATATTATATAGACACTACATTGTGTGCATATGTATATTCTGTTTCATATATAACGTGTATGAAGTTGGTGGGACTTAAAATAATTCAAATAGAGGTCTGAATGCAATAATAAAATAATAAATCATAGTAAATATCTTGAAATAAAGTATGTTCTACCTTTAAATTTATTTTCATATTTGGATTCTTTGCTACCTTGGAGGTTCACATTTAAAAGGTGGGAATCCTGGTGGGAATCTTGTGACAAAGAATATAGTCAATCCCCCATTTTTTAAGTTTTTTAAAATAATTATTTATTCCCTTTGTTGCCCTTGTTTTATTGTTGTAATTATTGATGTTGGCGTTGTTGGATAGGACAGAGAGAAATGGAGAGAGGAGGGGAAGACAGAGAGGGGGAGAGAAAGACAGACACCTGCAGACCTGCTTCACCACCTGTGAAGTGACTCCCCTGCAGGTGGGGAGCCGGGTTCGAACTGGGATCCTTACACCGGTCCTTGCACTTTATGCCACCTGTGCTTAACCTGCTGCACTACTACTGGACTCCCTATCCCTTTGTTTTCTTTTTCTTCCTTCCTTCCTCCCTTCCTTCCTTCCTTCCTTTCTTTCTCTTTCTCTTTCACTTTCTCTTTCTCTTTCTCTTTCTCTCCCTTTCTTTCTTTCTCCCTTTCTTTCTTTCTTTCTTTCCCTTTTTTTATTGGATAGGATAGAGAGAAACTGAGAGGGGATGGTGATAAAAAGGAAGGAAGAAAGAAAAACACCTGCAGATCTGCTTCCTTGCTCATAAAGTGTTTCCCCTGCAGGTGGGAAACAGGAGCTTCAACCCCGTCCTCACACATGGTAAGGGGTGTTCTCCGCTGGGTGTGCCACCACCTGGCCTCCTCTGTTGTTTTCGCAGCTACAGTTCCCCATTCAACAAGGTTAGAGGTCTCAACAGTGTCCAGTCACATGTACCCACATAACTAGATCAGATCCATCTGCAAACAGTTGTCGTATCCCTCAAGCCAAGAGATATTTCACACAGAAAGAAAAATCCATTCCCAGGAACAGACCCAAGAATAAAGTTGAAAGCAGACTCATGACCATTTTTGCGGTAAATTCGGATACTCCAGGAATCAGAGGAGATATAAAAGGGTCAGAGCTTAGAATGCCTAGAGATGACTTACAGGGAGGATTGTACCTTGCTATGTTGTACTTTTTTTTTTTGCCTCCAGGGTTATTGCTGGACCTAGGTGCCTGCACTATGAATCCACTGTTGCTGGAGGCCATTTTTTCCCTTTTGTTGCCCTTCTTGTTTATTGTAGTTGTTATTGTTGTTATGTGATGCACAAATTTTAAGCTGTGCTACCACATAGAGATGCCACAATATGGTGAGTATCTTGATGATGTGATGTCCCTCCATCTCTGGGTCTATTTGGAGTAAAACAAATGAAAAAAGTCACATTGGAAGCAGTGAAAAAGTCACATTGGATGCATATGTGTTCTGGTGCTGCAGGAAAGGAGAAGGAATATGACTTCAACTCTGAGTGGGCTCAACGCTTTGGCCCTTGCTTCTTTGTTTTGTGCTAAAGGCTATATATAATCAGTGGAAGGACAGAGAGATTCTTAGTAGCACATTGGCCCAAACAAAGACTTCTTGCCTGAGTTGAATTCAGAGCCATATTCACATGTATAAAGAAATTTTAGTATATAATCAGGCGGTGTAGCCCTATATATAATCTAGAAGAGTACACCCTACACTTGTCATTGGATATACTACAGTGATGAGCTCATTGTGGCTATCTGAGTACTTCAAACAAACAAAGTTACATTCTATAATAATGAGGCTGAAGCTCATCTCAGAAATACCTAGAAATCTGTTAAGTTTTTTGTACCTCATTTTATTAACTACTGGATGGGATCTTCATGGGTGTGTGTGGAGGGGATGATGAGAAATATTAATCTCCTAGGGAACGGAGTCTAGCAGGGACTGACAGGAACTCTCCTTTGGATAGACCCTCTTTGCACTGTAGTTTCATTGTCCATTCCTTGGAGTGTCCTTGCTTCTCTTGTACGTACTTTAGAAGGGATATAAGAATTCATAACCATGGAAATTCAAGAGTTACCAGCTATATTTGGCAATAGAATTGAAACTCAAATTTTTGGTTTTCTAAGTAATAAATATGAGTTTTAATGATACTCACTTTTTAATATGCAGATATTGAAAAGTGATAATACAGTGAAGTGTGTAAATTTAAAAAATAAGAAAAATGACTTCTTTATGTGTGGTTATGACTTACTATGTATTTATTTGATTTTTTTATTGCCACCAGGATTGTTTTTGGACTTTGGTATTTGCTCAACAAATACACTGCTCCTGGCAGCTATTTTTCTCTCTTTCTCTCTGTCTTTCTTTCTTTCTTTTTTTCTTTCTCTCTTTCTTCCTTTTCCTTATTTCTTTCTTTTGATAGAGACAAGGAGAAACTGAGAGGAAAGAGGGAGGTAGAGGGGGAGAGTGAAAGACACCTGCTACATGGCTTCACCACTCACGAAGTTTCCCCCAGTGGGTGGGGACTGGGAGCTAGATTCCTGCTCCTCCAGCACAGTAATGTGTGTGCTTTACTTGCTGCATCACCAACTGGTCCCGATTATTATTAATTTTTTTCTTTTTTCCTTTTCCCTCCAGGGTTATCGCTGGGTGCTGGCACTGTGAATTCACTGTTCCTAGTGGCCATTTTTTTCCTATTTTGTTGGAAAGGATAGAGAGAAATTAAGAGAGGAGGGGGAAGGAGAGAGAAAAATAGACACCTACAGACCTGCTTTGCCACTTGTGAAGTATCCTGCTTCAAGTCCAGGGCCTTGAACCTGGATTCTTGTGCAGGTCCTTATGCTTAGTACCATGTGTGCATAACTGGGTTCACCACCCCCAAGCCCCCAGCTATTTCAATTTTAAAAGAGCTAAGCCTCATTTAACATCTATTTCAAATGTGTAATTCAGGACCAGGACATGGTACATCCAATGGAGTGTGCATGTTAGCATGTGCAAGGACCTGGGTTCAAGCCCCCAGTCTCCCTATGTAGGGTGGAAGCTTTAAAAGCTGTGAAGCAGTGCTGCAGATGTCTCTTTCTTTCTCCCTTATCTCTCAGATTCTCAATGTCTCTATCCAACGATAAATAAAGATTAAAAAGTGGAGAAGTCAAAGACTGAGTATCAATAAAAGGAAAAGTCATATCCAGGTATGTAAGGCACAGAAATGTAATTCTTAGTAACTGGAATCAGATGTCTGAGTAGATATTAGGAATGGGCTATCCAGGCATAATACTGTATTTAGTAGTGTTGGATAAGTTGAAGTAGTGAACTTTATCTGTCGTGACTTCATTTGCTGGAATTTGTAATAAGATAAGGCCACTTACTAGTATTTCAAGTGATCTATACCCTAGATTATGGTAATTAAAACTGTTAGTGAGTTTCCTTACTATCTAGCCAAGTTCTCAAGCATTCCTTGACTTTTTGAATGAGAAAGTGGGTAAATGTCACACTTAGAATAAGGAAGACAGTGTGCAAGTTCCATAAGGACAGAGACATCTTTGCAGGGTCACCACCCTCTATCCAGAACAGAGACTCCAGAGTGACGCACAGCAGGGAATAAGGGAAATTATCGCAGCTCATGTGTCAATTCGCCAAATCTAGTCCAGGGATTAATCTTTGCATATGGTTAGTGTTTTGTACGCAGTCAGGTCTTAGTTTTTCTATCATATGTGACTAAAATGAGGGTCAGTGAAGTTAAATAACAGCCTCAGATAACACAGCTTGCAAATGGTGAACTCACCTACCACTACTGTCATTCCTTTATTTCTATGACCTCACAATATCAATACCCATCACAAATGTAAATATGGTTAGTCTTGCTTGCCATATCAAGAGTGTGACAGGTATATATGATCAGTAACTTCCTTTCAAAGTTAACAGCACAGGGGGTCGGGAGATAACACAGAGGGTTAAGTACACATGGCGTGAGGCTCAAGGACCGCAGATCCTGGTTTGAGCCCTGGCTCCCCACCTGCAGGGGAGTGGCTTCACAAGCGGCGAAGCAGGTCTGCAGGTGTCTGTCTTTCTCTCCCCCTCTCTGTCTTCCCCTCCTCTCTCCATTTCTCTCTGTCCTATCCAACAACAACAACATCAACAACAACAATAATAACTACAATAATAATAAAAAGGGCAACAAAAGGGAAAATTAATAATAATAATAAAGTTAACAGCACAGTTTGAAGTACAGAAGTAATCCTTGATCTAAATTGGCAAATGTTGTACATTAAGTGCTCCTGGTTCTTCTGCCTCAACAAAAGAAAGAATTTTTGATAAGACTCCTGACCTCTTTCTGGCAACAATCAATAATTAGGGAGCTGTAATAGTGACACATAGGCAGAAGAACAGAGTGTCACCTGTTCTCCAGAATCTCCCCAACTCAGTTCACTTCCTGGGCTCTGGGCCTTGGATACCTGGAACAATGGCCCTTGCCTGTTGCACTTGGCCTCACCTGACTTCCCGGAACTCAAGCCTAAAATGGAACAGCTTTGAGTTTCTCCAAGCCTTGTCTCTGCCTCTCAGAGCCGGCCCGATGCTCAAGAATCACATCTGTCAGAACCCACCTGGCTAGTTAAACTCTTTGCTTATTCTTTGGGCCAGGCTAACCTCCTATCTACTTAAGCAGGAGAATGCAGAAAACCTTACCAACTCTAAAATACGACTCGAAAGTAAATTAGCTACAAGTCTAAGCTGTATGCTCAGTTCTTACAGTATTTGAGTCTGTTCTCTGACCAGACAGACCTGAGATAAGCATTTAAGAATCCAGTTAAAGGAGGCAGGCAGTGGTACACCTGGTAGAGCTCACACGTTACTGTGAGTGAGGAGCCAGGTTTAAGTCCAATATCCCAACCCATAGGGGAGAAATTTCACAAGCAGTGAAGCAATTCTGCAGTTCTCCTCTCCTCTCCCCTCTCCTCTCCTCTCCCCTCCCCTCCTCTCCTCTCCTCTCCTCTCCTCTCCTCTCCTCTCCTCTCCTCTCTTCTCCTCTTCCTCCCCCATTCCTTCCCCTCCTCTCTCTCTCTCTCTCTCTCTCCCTGCCTCCCTCCCTCTTTATTCATTGTTTCTATCAAAGAGAGAGAGAGAAAAGAAAAACAGTTACTAGGAGCAGTGGAATTGCCATGCAGGCACTGAGCCTCAGCAATGACTCTGGTGGCAAAATAAATACATAAAAAGAATACAGTTAATATCTGGACATACTCAACAATTGAGCAAGAAGCCATGAACATGGAATTATCTTTCCACTTCTTTGTGTCTTTTTCTATTTCATTAAATAATGACTCATAATTTTCAGTATATAAGTCTTCCACTTCTTTGGTCAGGTTTATTCCTAGATATTTTATCTTTTTTGTTGTTATACTAAAGGGAATTGATTTCTGGATTTCTTCTTCTTCCAACTTAGTGTTTACATAAAGGAATGCCACTGACTTTTATATGTTAATTTTGTAGTCTGACACCTTATTATATTGCCTGATTTCCAAAAGTTTCCTGCTGAATTCTTTAGGTTTTCCTATGCATACTATCATATCATCTGCAAATAGGGAGAGTTTAACTTCTTCTCTTCCAGTCTGTATCTCTTTAATTCCTCGCTCCTGCCTCATTGCTATGGCAAGAACTTCCAACACTGTGCTGAATAGTAGTGGTGATAGTGGGCAGCTCTGTCTAGTACCTGATCTGAGGGGAAATGCTTCCAATTTTTCACCGTCGAGTATGATGTTGGCTGTAGGTTTGCTACATATAAACTCCAATATTTTGAGGAATTTTCCATCTATTCCCATTTTTTGTAGCATTTTGATCATAAAAGGATGTTGAATTTTGTCAAAGGCTTTCTCTGCATCTATTGATATAACCATGTGGTTTTTGGACTTGCATTTATTGATGTGGTGGATCATGTTGATTGATTTACGTATATTAAACCAACCTTGCCAAGGTCCCTGGTTATGAAGAACAGTCATTTTAATATACTGTTGTATCCAGTTGGCTAGAATTCTGTTAAATACTTCAGCACCTATAATCATCAGAGATATCAGTCTGTATGTAGTTTTCTTCTTTTGATGTATTCCTGTCTGCTTTTGGTATCAGAGTGATGTTGGCTTCATAGAAGCTGGAAGGAAGTATTCCCGTGTCTTCAATCTTTTGGAAGAGTTTTGAAAGTAGAGGGATTAACTCTTCCTTGAAGGTTTTGTAGAAATCATTTGGAAAACCATCTGGTCCAGGACTTTTATTCTTGGGAAGGTTTTTGATAACTGTTTCAGTTTTGTTGGCTGTGGTTGGCCTGTTCTTATTTTCTCGTTCCTCTTTATTTAATTTTGGAAGTTTGTAGGTATCTAGGAACTCATCCACTTCTTCCAGGTTCTCTAGCCTGGTGGCATATAATTGTTCAACAGGTAGGTGTGTGTGTGTGTGTGTGTGTGTGTGTGTGTGTGTGTGTGTGTGTGTGTGTGTGTTTGAATCAATTTTGAGTTTTGCTGTTGTTAAGATATTTTCATTTTGTTTCAGCTATTTATTTTGTGGAAATGGGGCCTTGTGTATTTTGATTTTACCACCCTCGGATACTTTTTCATTCAGATAGACAGGGGGAGGGGTGGGGGTAGATAGCGTAATGGTTATGCAAAGACATTCTCATACCTGAGGCTCCAAAGCCCCAGGTTCAGTCCCCTGCACCATCAAACACCAGAGCTAAGAAATGCTCTGTTAAAAAAAAAAGTCATGGAGATAAAAAGAAACAGAGAGGGAGTCGGGCTGTAGCACAGCGGGTTAAGCGCAGGTGGCGCAAAGCACAAGGACCGGCATGAGGATCCCGGTTCGAACCCCGGCTCCCCACCTGCAGGGGAGTCGCTTCACAGGCGGTGAAGCAGGTCTGCAGGTGTCTATCTTTCTCTCCTCCTCTCTATCTTCCCCTCCTCTCTCCATTTCTCTCTGTCCTATCCAACAACGACAACAAAAATAATAACTACAACAATTAAAGAACAAGGGCAGCAAAGGGGAATAAATAAATAAAATAAATATTAAAAAAAGAGACAGAGAAAGGGAGAGACACCATAGTAAGCACAGCTTCCTCCACTGCTAGAGCACTTGCCCTGCAGTGCCAGGACTCAAGCCTGGGTCATGTGCATGTAAGCCAAGGCACAGGCCCTACCTGATGAGCTATTTTTCCAGCTTAGATGGTATTTATTTTTTAATTTTTATTTATAAAAAGGAAACACTGACAAAAACCACAGGATAAGAGGAGTACAACTCCACACAATTCCCAGCACCAGAACTCAGTAGCCCACCCCCTACTCTGATAGCTTCCCTATTATTTATCCCTCTGGGAGTATGGACCCAGGGTCATTGTGGGATGCAGAAGGTGGAAGGTCCAGCTTCTGTAATTGCTTCCCCGCTGAACATGGGTGTTGACAGGTCGATCCATACTCCCAGCCTGCCCCTCTCTTTCCCTAGTTGGGCGGGGTTCTGGGGAAGCAGGGCTCCAGGACACATTGGTGGGGTCGTCTGCCCAGGGAAGTCTGGTGGCATCATGTTAGCATCTGGAACCTGGTGGCTGAAAAAAGAGTTACATATAGAATCAAAAAAAATGTTGATTAATCATGAACCTAAAGGCTGGAAAAGTTCATATGAAGAGCTGGGGGGGGGGGTCTCCCCTTTGTAGATAGTTAGTAGTCCTATTTTAGTTATATTCCAAAGAGCCCATAACTATACTAGTTTTTTTTTTCTTTTTCCCTGAGCTTGACATCTGATATGCAGGTGAACTTAGATAGGTAATTTGCCCCTAGTTTTTTTTCCTCTGTAAATGAGGAATTAGACTCTGACAACTTTTTTTTAATTTTATTTACTTTTAAATTTATTATTATTTTTTAAAATTTTAATTTCTTGGACTCTGACTTCTAAGGTCAATTAATGCTATGGAATCCTATAATTTTTCTACAAGGACTTTCACAGAATACACATTTCCTTTTTTTTAAATTTATATCTGACTCTAGCCTAAAGATATTACTGGACTTTATCCAATCATAGCTTTAGCAAACAATATAGCCACAGAGAAGTTACTTGCGTCATTTGATTTTATTTTTTCACACTCAAACAATACCTGGCAAATAATGGTTCCTGAATTGTGATCGGCACTGTGATACATGGCCAACTGCACTAAGAATTTAAATGAACTATATACACTGTTAAGGTGTACTATGAAGTCGGGGGCTAATTTGCATCTGTGAATGTAACCACTATTTCAACTCCTTGTGGCACCTAAGTTCACAGATGCAAATCAGCCCTCATCTTCATAGTAAACCCTAACAATGTATGTAGTTCATGTACATAATATACATAATCACCCATCTTTTCTAGTCCTTTTCCCTCTTAGATTTTTCCTTTTGTTGGCTCTCATTCTTTATTCCATACCTTCTATCTAGTCCTAGTTTGTAATATATTCCTAGACCTTTTGCTACAGATGTTATTACTTTAGTTTTCTGAACTAACTTTCACTAATATGTGGACAGTTCTAAAACTGGCATCTTATTTATTTATTTATTTAAATTTTTAAAAATATTTATATATTTCCTTTTATTGCCCTGGTTGTTTTATTGTTGTAGTTATTGTTGCTGTTGTTATTGATGTCATCGCTGTTGGATAGGGCAGAGAGAAATGGAGAGAGGGGAAGGGAAGACAGAGAGGGGCAAAGACAAACACCTGTAGACCTGCTTCATCGCTTGTGAAGCAACTCCCCTACAGGTGGGTAGCTGGGGGCTCGATCCAGGATTCTTTTGCTGGTCCTTGAGCTTTACACCAGCTGCGCTTAACCCACTGCACTACGGCCCAACTTCCCACTTTTACTTTTTTAACCACCTTAATACAATGAATACTGTTTGCACACTTGCTACATTCTCTTTTACTCATTCATTCATTTAATAGAGCGCCTATGATGAAGGGATAATTTTAAGTTCTAAGGGTATTTGAGAGGTAAATTATGTTAAAGTATGTTATTTCTAGAAAGAAGTGGGTCAGTTTCTGACTATTCAGAAAACATTCTTAGTTTTGAAAATTACTGGATTTAGATCCTAAATGCCATTTTTATCATTTTTAGGACGAAAACAATTTTAGAATAGAAAATTTGAGTCTTTAGAATATGTTAACTTCAAATCAAAGTGTCTTACTCTTGTATATAAAATGTTAAATATGAGATATGTCTGCAAATGAATTATTATTTTATTTATTTATTGGATAGAAACAGAGGAATCAAGAGGGAAAAGGAAGATAGAGTGAGAGGAATTGAGATTGGGAGGAAGAGAGAGAGAGAGAGAGAGAGACCTGCACCACCATTTCACCATTTCTGAAACTATGCCCATGCAGCTCTGGACCAGGGGCTTGAACCCAGGTCCTTGTGCACTGTAATATGTGTGCTCAATCAGATGAGGCACCACCCAGCCCCATGAAAATTAATTATTTGTCTTCTTCATATCCAGTCCTGTAAATCATTCTCTATGCCCCCTGCCCAAGAGAGAGACCTTCCCCCCACACCATGACACTTCCCTTTTCGTCCTCCTGTGGATTCCTATATCCTGTCAGGCTTTGAGTAGGTTCCTTAAAAAATTATTCTAGTAAAGTCATAGGCCCTTTGCAATATACCTAAAATAACCCTTCTAACTATCTACAAAATGGATACCCCAAATCTTCATCTGCATTAATCCAGCCTTTAGGTTCATAATTAGTCAACAATTTGTTTGGCTTTGTATGTTAGCTCTCTTTTCAGCCAACAGGTTCCAGATGTGTTGTTAAAATTCGGTGGCTCTGGCCGGGCTGGCTTGCTTCACGGCGGGTAACAGAGACGCGGAGACAACGGCTGGGCAGGGAAGCTGTATTTCTTTATTCAGGAACAACGATTCATAAACTAAGACAAACTAATCACCAAACAGAACTTTGCTGTCTCTTTGCGGCGGCACAAGCACTCTCCCTTACTCTCGAACTCAGAAACCGTCTCTTACTCTGGAACTCTGGTACTGGGGAATCCTCTGAAACTCTTCCACTGTGGAACTCTCTCTTCCTCTGTAACCCTGAAACTCTCGAACTCAGGAACTCTCTGACTCAGGAACCCTCTCTCGGGGCTCCTTGGGGTGGGGCCAAGCAGGCCCGTGAAATTAACAGGACTGATCCAATTCTCTTGGTGGGGGAGGGCTAGAACAAACCAATGTAAAGCATACGACACAGATGCTAGCATGATTCCACCCAGACTTCCCTGGGCAGATGACCCCACCAATATGTCCTGGATTTCTGCTTCCCTAGAGCCCTGTCCCACTAGGGAAAGAGAGGGGCAGGTTGGGAATATGGACCAACCTGTCAACACCCATGTTCAGTGAGAAGCCTTTACAGAAGCCAGACCTTCCACCTTCTGTATCCCACAATGATCCTGGGTCCATACTCCCAGGGGGATAAAGAATAGAAAAGCTATCAGGGAGGGGATGGGATACAGAGTTCTGGTGGTGGGAATTGTGTGGAGTTGTACCCCTCCTTATCCTATGGTTTTTGTCAGTATTTACTTTTTATAAATAAAAATTATTAAAAAATAAAATAAAATCAATGACCACTGCTGCTTTAACAAATAGTTTAAGAAAAAAAATGTTTATAGAAATACACAAGAGAAGCGTGGTGGGGGCCAGCATATAACAGCAGAAATTCAGTTACCAGAGGTGTTGTGGCTGGCCTCTCGGCAGATTCTCACTACACGTCTGTTTTCTGTCTTACTCCTTTTGCCTCAAGAACACCCTTTATCTACAATATTACAACAGCACTCCACGGTTGTAGTGTTAATCCCTTAACTCCTTTCTAAACCTCTCTGGAAACATGACAGCTGAATCTCTGTAAAGAATACTTTACAAATGACATCACTGTATCCATCTCTCAGTCTTGTACATTCATGAAACACTACAGATTGATCTCTTCGAGAAAAGTTAAATGGTTTGAAACAGGGAGTTTGTTTTATTATCTTTATTTATTTACTGGATAGAGACAGTCAGAAATTGAGAGGGAAAGGAGCGATAGAGAGGGTGAGAGACACCTGCAGCACTGCTTCACCACTTGTAAAGTTTCCCCCTGCAGGTAGGGACTGGGGGCTCGAACTTGGGTCCTTGTGCACTCAACTAGGTGTGCCACCACCTGGCCCCAAGAGGAGTTTTTAGAACTGATAATTTTAATAAAATGAAAGTTTTGATCCCTAGCATAGTTTGCTTACTTGCTTAGTCTCCTTTCTTCAATACTGTAAGGAGATAATCTTTATCTGTAAATAGAAATAAAAGCTAGCAACTGTGGGAATAGATTTTTAGAATAAACAAATTGAGAAAATGAATCACAAGGGCAGAAAGCAGAGGGATTCGGCTTCCTGCTTTTATGAGTTGGGGGAATTCTAATCACTGCAGGATGCTTGGGCAGCCTAAAGAGGTAATTTTTTAAATAACCACATTTAGTATCAACATCAGACTAGAATTTAAGCAAGAATTCATGGTATTTTTATGGATAAAAGTCTACGGGAAAGAGTTATGTGTAAAGATGAAAAAACTGTAATTAGTGTAGTTACTTGACACTACTTGTAAAAATTGATGTAAAATAACAATGCAAAAACAAAACTTAAGGGCTTGTATTCATTACCACCTCTGATGGCGAATCTATGAAATTCACTCTATAGAAAATACTAAATTACTACTTCACATAGCTTTCTGAAAGTTAAATATACGTGAAAATGAAGGTGTTCAGATATTGTATCCTTCTGTCACGTGGAACATATGAAAGCATTATTATTTGTACCATATTCTAGAAGCAGTAAAATCAGTAAAATTAAACAGAATTTCCGAATGTTCTGGAATCAAACTGTCCAAGTTCAAGTCCTTGTTATCCTTTATTATCTGGGGTCTAATAACCATGTTACCTAATCTTTTTATGTTTCAGTTTCCTTCACTATAAAATATGAATAACACAACCTCTCTGATAGGGTTATGTAGTATGATAAGGATGCTTCCACCTTCCCAACATGCCTTTTGCCTCTCTCCACCCCCTTTCCTAGTCAGTCCCATCCCAACTTGCCACTTCTGGAATTCTCTTATAAAAGCCACTCCTATTTCCACTTTTGCTCTCTTTTTATTATAATATTTATTTATTTATTCCCTTTTGTTGCCCTTGTTGTTTTATTGTTGTAGTTATTATTGTTGTCATTGTTGTTGTATAGGACAGAGAGAAATGGAGAGAGGAGGGGAAGACAGAGAGGGGGAGAGAAAGATAGACACCTGCAGACCTGCTTCACCACCTGTGAAGGGACTCCCCTGCAGGTGGGGAGCCAGGGGCTCGAACTGGGATCTTTACCTGGGTCCTTACGCTTGGCGCCACATGCGCTTAAGCAGCTGCACTACCGCCCGACTCCCTCCGCTTTTGCTCTCTTCTCTTCTGTGACCAGACCCGGAGAAGGGATGTTGGGCCTAGTGGAAGCGGCCATTTTGCTAGTGGCCTGAACCGCTGTGCTCACACCCAATTCTGGCGCATCCTTGTGAATAAAAATTTGCGTTCACGCTCTGCCACAGGTTCCTGGTCTCTTCTCTCTCTCTCAGGATGCAACCCAACATCTTCCCTCTCGATTTCTGGCTGTCCCTATCCACTAAATAAATAAAGATAATAAAATTTAAAAAATTAAAGTAGTTCCACTTCTAAAAATTTAGTATTTGAAGATAACAGATTTAAATAGTTAAAATCAAAGTATTCACAGCAGTTGGGGGGGGGGTAGCTCAGGAGGCAGAACTGACGACTTGATGCATTGAGGCCTGGGTTCGAGTTTGAGTCCCTCAAGTACATACGTCAGGAATGTCACGCTGCCCCTCCCACTCTCTCTAGCTCTCTCTGTCTCATTAAGAAAATCTTTACAAATTTCATTACGTGGGGCTGGGCAGTGGCGCACCTAGCAGAGCACGTACATTGCCATACAAGGACCCAGGTTCAAGCTCCTGCTTCTCACCTGCGGGGGGGGGGGGTACATTTCATGAATTTCTCCTTATTAAATAAAATATAGAAGGGGGGGGGAATGGCCACCTGGAGCAGTGGATTGGTAGTGCTAGCACCAAACTCCAAAAAACCCTGGCTGCAATTAAATAAATAAATAAATAAACAAATAAATTAGGAAGACTTTGATGGTGAAAGTAGTGTTTCCATACCCCTATTATCTTACACTATTTTAAATTATTAATAAAAATATACTAATAAAAATTAAGACTTAAATTTTCTTTTTAAAAAATTTTATTATCTTTATTTATTTATTGGATAAGAGACAGCCAAAAATTGAGATGGAAGGAGGTGATAGAGAGGGAAAGACAAGAGAGACACATGTGGCCCTGCTTCATCACTGGCAAAGCCTTCCCCCTCCAGGTGAGGACCTGGGGACTCGAACCCAGGTCCTTGTGCACTGTAATATGTGGCTCAACCAGGTGCACCACCACCCAGCCCCGACTCAAATTTTCTTAAGAAGTAATAAAATATGGGTTGTTTGGGCACCTTAGAAAATTTTAGCCCAGTACCTTCTTTAATCCAAAAGATTCACCCCAAATTTGTCCACATAATGCCTCCCTAGACAGTTTGTACTGTAGACATATTATTTGCATAGTGCTGGGCTATTGAGAAACCAATTTCTTAATAACGTTTCTATCAGTGACAGTGAAGCTCCCTGTCCTAGCCTTTAATTGAATTTAACTAATAAAGTGTGACAAAGTGGCAGGCGCTGAGTTGAGCAGTAAGGATAACATACAACTCGACTCTTAAGTAACTCAGTTCATATGTAGGAAGCATGGATCCCTACGATGTAAGAGAAGTACTAACACAGACATATGCATCCGAATTTATATCAGACTGAAAATCTACAGAGAAGAATAAAAAGAGAAAAAACTGTAAGTGAACATTTTGGTGATACTTTCTTTTTTTCTAGTAGCTGACTGTGGGCAGGTTGAATCATTTTATATAGGTCAGAAAAACGTGATTAGCACTAACTTGTCTAGCGTTTGCTCTGAATTTAAGTGAGTGATAATGTGACTGGAATTGTTCCCTAATCTCTTAAAGCATCCCGGTCTCTCTTTTTGAGTGCTGTAAAATGAAAATCATCCAAGATACACCTGCTTAGCTAGATTCACTAGGTTTCCTAAAGGATTATGCAATAAAGCACACACAAAAAAACATTTTTAGGGAGTCGGGTGGTAGCACAGCGGGTTAAGCACACGTGGCGCAAAGCGCAAGGACCAGCATAAGGATCCCAGTTCTGGCCCCTGGCTCCCCACCTGCAAGGACATCGCTTCCCAGGCGGTGAAGCAGGTCTGCAGGTGTCTGTCTTTCGCTCCCCGTCTCTGCCTTCCCCTCCTCTCTTCATTTCTCTCTGTGCTATCTAACAACGACAACATCAATAACAACAATAACTACAACAACAATAAAAAAGACAACAAGGGCAACAAAAGGGAAAATAAATAAATAAAATTAAAAAAAACATTTTTAAAGTCACTATCTAAAGTATGATAGTATTCCTAAAAATACTTAATATACGTATCGTAACTTGCGGCCAGGGAGACAGCAAAGCAACAGCGTAACCGGCTTGCATTCTGGAGGACCCAGTTTCCATCCACAACACCACTAGTAGCTGGAGCTGAATAGCGAGAGCTCTGAACAAAACACAGACACGAATATAGAGATCAGTAGTTGCAAAACGAGATTCTTCTGCAACTGAAAGTTACAACGCATTGCTTTAAGGTGTTCAAGTCCGGCTGGTGAACAAGTCCCCTTGGATAGTGTATTTGGCTACCTGCATAGTCTAGGTGGAAGCAGTGCCCCCACATCCCTGAAAGGGGTTTTGCTCTTGTGAGCTCTTTCTTATTCTATCTCTATAAAAAATGACTAATACAATTTTTGTTGTCTTTGAAGCTGGCAAGTTTATATGTGAAGCTGTGAGCTACGTGTCACTGTAATCTTTTTTTTATTTATATAATTTTTATTTATGAAATAGAAATGTTGACAAGGCCATAGGATAAGAAAGGTATATTTCCACACAGTTCCAACCACCAGAACTCTGTATCCCGTCCCCTCCTTTGATAGCTTTTCTATTCTTTTTATTAACTTTTTAATCTTTATTTATTGAATAGAGACAGCCAAAAATCAAGAGGGAAAGGGGTAATAGAGACAGACACCTGTAACACTGTAATCTTAAGCCTTTAATATCTTGTAGATAATTTATTGTAGATAAACCATAATTTAGACACTGAACAGAATTCACATTAAAATAAATTAAACAACTATCTTGTATCTGGCCTGAGTCAGAATTTATATTTCCCCACTTACATAGATTAGTTCATGTTTAACATTTCCTCTAATTTTCTTGGTGAAGGTGACATAAGCTTCCATAGTCTACAATGCTGTTACTATCATTTTTTTAGCTAATTTCCTTCTTCCCTAAAATATACATTTCTAGAATTTATATGCTGTGACACTGATTTTATAATAAGTTAATGGTATTATTGGATGTGGGATTTATATTTCATTTAAAAAACAGTACCACTGGGCTGGGAAGATGGCATAATAGTTATGCAAAAGACTATCATACCTGAAGTTCCTAGGTTCCAAGTTCAATGCTTAGTACCAAGATAAGCCAGAGTTGAGCAGTGACCTGTTCTCTTTCTTTCTATTCTTTCTTTCTTTCCTTCTTCCTTTCTTCCTTCCTTCCTTTATTTCTCTCTGTATCTCTCTCATTAAAATAAAATAAAATATTTTTAAAATAATAGCCTATTAAAAAGTAGTCCCACCCTAATTTTTTCTGGTGTAGAAGAGGAAGGAAATGGTGCTGAAGTTATGTATTTGAAATGTCAAAATATAACAGTTCTGCTTCAAGCCAATTCCCTATCTACAGTAGAATTAACTATTGAAGATAAATGATAGGTACTTACAAATCACTCCTCCATTTTAGAGCATGAAATAATTTTTATGTGGGGCCACACCTGGTGAAACACACATATTATCATGTACAAAGACCTGGGTTTGAGTCCCTGTTCCCCGTCTGCAGGGAGGAAGCTTCACAGGTGGTAAAGCAAGCACTGCTGCTGTCTCTCTGTCTCTCTCACTCTATACCTCCTTGTTCCCTCTCAGTTTCTCTCTGTCTTGTCAAATAAAGGGGGAAAAAACAGCAAAAAATGGCTGTGAGAAAGGTGAATTCAACGTGTAGGCACTGAGACCCAGTGATAACCCTGGGAGCAATAAAAAAAAAATTAAGTAAAAAAATGTATTTATATATATATATATATATATATATATATATATGTAATACTAGTTTTACATATGAATATTGAACATCTCATGTTTATACCATGCTGACTTCCACTTATACATAGAAATGCTTCTAGTTTTTATTTCAAATTTATCGAGATATAGCTGACATAACATTATTTTAGTTTAATGTCTATAATATGTTGATTCGACACATAATACTGTGAAATGAATTCATAGTACTAGCTAACACATCATTGTAACATCATTGTCATTTCCTGAGTTTGTTGAAACTATGTAAAACTTGTTTATTTTTATTTATTTTATTTTATTTATTCCCTTTTGTTGCCCTTGTTGTTTTATTGTAGTTACTATTGTTGTTGTCGTTGTTGGATAGGACAGAGAGAAATGGAGAGAGGAGGGGAAGACAGAGAGGGGGAGAGAAAGATAGAAACCTGCAGACCTGCTTCACCGCCTGTGAAGCGACTCCCCTGCAGGTGGGGAGCCGGGGTTTGAACCTGGATCCTTATGCCGGTCCTTGTGCTTTGTGCCACCTGCGCTTAACCCGCTGCGCTACAGCCCGACCCCCAACTTACTTGTTTATAAACCTGCATTATCGGGGACTGGGCGGTGGTGCACTTGCTTGAGCTGGTTGAAAGCACGAAATTACAATCACCCGCATTATGTAGTGCAGAATGTCTCAGCTGTAAAAAGCACCATGCTGAGCACAAGGGCCTGCGCACGTGGAGCAAAGCGCAAGGACGGCTTAAGGATCCTGGTTCCAGCCCCAGCTCCCCACCTGCTGGGGGGTCGCTTCGCAAGCGATGAAGCAGGTCTGCAGGTGTCTATCTTTCTCTCCTCTTCTCTGTCTTCCCCTCCTCTTTCCATTTCTCTCTGTCCAATCCAACAACAACAAAAGCTATGACAACAATAACAACTATAACAAGCACAACAACTAGGGCAACAAAATGGGGGAAAAATAGCCTCCAGGAGCCGTGGATTCATAGCGCAGAACCTGAGCTCCAACAATAAGCCTGGAGACAAAAAAAAAAAAAAAAAAAAAAAAAAATCACCATGCTGACAATTTCCCAGGAAAGATCTCTATTTGGAAGTTTTTACCTTTGGCAGTACTTCTAGTTTTAAATTGTTTTTTTTTCTTTGCTTTTAATAAACCTCACATAAATATAACAGTGTGAAATGTGGTTTGATCTTTGCTAAATGGATAACATGTAAAAAAAAAAAAAAAAGAAGAAGAAAAGGGAAACTTTTGTGCACTGCAAGGTCACCAATCTATGACCTGGAACACAACACATCATCTGTTTCTGAAAATGGAATTTTATTGAAAGACAATCTTGCTGCTTCATTAACATAATTCATATGGGCTGTTTTTATGCTACATGGGCAGAATAGAATAGTTGTGATAGAGACCACAACTCAACCAATTGGAAAAAACTCAGGTTTTTCACCTATCGAGGGAGAAAACCACTCTTCCCTACTGTGCATTTCTTCTCTGTAATTTTCATTTACTTTCACAGAGAACACAGAGAAGTTTCTCCCGAGACTTCTGCTTACCAGTTGTATGGAGATTTTTTTTGTTTTTGTTTTTCTCTCTACAATAAGCAAATATCTCTATAACAACTGGATATCTTACAATTTAACTCACTTTTATAAAAAAAACATATACCTGGAAATTGCACCACATCCCATAGGTTGACTGCTCTTATTCCTGGATTTAGATGCCAATAGCACCCAGTAGTCAACTATGCATTTTCCCCCCAAAGAACGGCTTAGTTCTGGCTTTCAGGGGTGCAGGGGATTGAACCTGGGACTTCAGAGCCTCAGGCACGAGAGTCCCCTTCCCCTTTTTTTCTTTCTTTTTTTTTGTGTGTTTGTTTTTGTGTTTGTTTTTATGTGTGTTTGTCTTGCCTCCGGTGTTACCCCTGTGTCTGGTGCCTGCACTGTAAGTCCACTGCTTCTGGTGACCATCTTTTTTTCACTGTTGTTGCTGCTGCTGGATAGAACAGAGAGAAACTGAGAGGAGGGGAAGACAGAGGGGGAGAGATAGACACTTGCAGACTTCGCCCTCTGTGAAGCGACCCCCAGCTGAGGGCTTGAACCAGGATCCTTGCTCTTCATACTATGTGCACTTAAGTCGGTTGTGCCACCTCAGGACTCCCTATTTTGTTTGTTTTTGTTTATTGACACCAAGGATATCGCTGAGGCTTGGTGCCTGCACTATGAATTCACTGCTCTTGGAGGCCATTTTTCCATATTTTTTAATTTTGTTATTATTTTTTTTAGATAGGACAGAAAGACATTTTGTTATTATTTTTTTTAGATAGGACAGAAAGAGAAGAAGAGAAGGAGAGAAAATTAATCACCTGCTTCACTGACCCTATTGAGGTGGAGACCAGGGGCTTGGTAATATGTGTGCCACTGTCTTAGTACCAGGAGAGGCTCTCTGCATAACCATGATGCTATCTACAACCCCTGCCATGCTTCTGGGCAAGTGAATGCAAATCAGAAATTCCATTTATCTCCATTGTGGGCTAGATGAATTTGCTAAAGTAACAACAATAACAACAACAAAAGAAATTTCAGGAAAACAGTTACTTGCATTCACTAGCTTTTCAAACAAAATGGTAAAGACTACAGATAAATTGCCAATGAATGGAATACTACTCAGTTATTAAGAATGATGAATTCCCCTTCTCCGCTTCAATTTGAATAGAACTTGAAGGAATCCTATGAAGTGAGATCAGAAAGAGAAGGATGAATATGGGATGATCTACTCATGGATAGAAGCTGAGAGATAGGAACAGAAAGGAGAAACACAATGTAGAACTTAAGCTGGGCTTGGTGTATATTGTATCAAAGTAAAGAAAGGACTGGGGGGGGTTCATGTTCTGATGGGTGATGGTGGAGAAGGACCTAAGCTGTGGGGTGAGACTGTTTTGCAGAAACCTGAGAAATTTTACACTGTAACTATAGTAAACCAGTAATCCCCTTACTGAAGACAAAAAAAAAAAAAAAATAGCCAACTAAATGAAATCAAGGTGAATTCCATGAACAGGGGTTTCTATGTCCATGGGGAAGTGTGAGTCACCATCAGTGTGTGTGTGTGTGTGTGTGTGTGTGTGTGTGTGTGTGTGTGTGTGTGTGTGTGTGTATTTATTAATCTGTAAATACAATTCCATACTTTCAGCATTTTTTGAAGGTTTTCTTATATAGACATGGTGCACACATTTCTCTGTTCTCAGCCACTTTCCACTATCTGAAGTTTTGGGTGAAGGGAGACAAAGATCTCAAGGTCCTAACCATGACTGGACCCTTCAAACTGTGAGTGCTCATACAGGACTCATCCAGGAACCCACCCAGGACCACCTCAGGTAGCAAGAGATGATTCTAGTGTTCTGACCTCTTAAAAATTTCAAGGGGGGGGGGGCTGGGCGGTAGCACAGCGGGTTAAGCATACATGGCATCAAGCACAAGAAGTAGGGTAAGGATCCCGGTTCGAGCCCCAGCTCCCTACCTGCAGGGGAGTCACTTCAAGAGCAGTGAAGCAGGTCTGCAGGTGTCTTTCTCTCCTCATCTCTGTCTTCTCCTCCTCCTCTCTTGATTTCCCTCTGTCCTATCCAACAACAGTGACAGCAATAACAACAACAACAACAACAAAACAACCAGGGCAACAAAAGGGAAAAAATGGCCTCCAGGAGCAGTGGATTTGTAGTGCAGGCACCGAGCTCCCAGCAATAACCCTGGAGGTAATAAATAAATAAATAATAAAAAATTCAAGGGTTTCAGGTGCTCAATCCATGAACTAGAGGCAGAGAGCAAAACATATATATTTTTTCCTGTTGTCTCATCCTCAGAAAACTTAAACTATTTATTATCTGACCTCTCAATGAAAACAAATTTACACAAAAACTTTTTCATAAGAATCATGTGGAAATCATCAGTTTAAAAACTCTTCTTGCCAGTTTATGATGCTTACATGGGTAGCATGATATGCCGATATTGTATGTACATTTTCTATAAGAAGCCTATATGTTAAAATAAACAAAAGATAGAATTTCCTTTCATTGTGTGATGGCATTTTGTTTTAGTATCTACAAAACAAAGTAGCATATCTAAATAGATACATGCAGACAATGAAATAATTAAAGAGATTTTAGTTTACGGAAAGTTGTGTGCACTGAGACAATGCAGAAGAATCTATTATTAAAGTGAGACAAAAAGCTCCAATACAATATAGAATCAATACAAAAGAATCGCGCCTCCATTATATTTCCACTTAGTTTGCACTTCGCGGGGTACCCTATTAGAAGCAATCACTAAATAATCTTTGCAGCCCTAACATATATACTAAAACTGATTTAGCCTTACTTTCAAATATCATTCCTATTAGGAAATTTTATACTCAAGCAAAATATGTGTTTTTCTCTGAAGAAAATCCTCTACAGACAATATATAATAACATGATATGTAGTATAAAATTGTATAAGCGATAATAATTTCTCACTAGTTGAATTACAAATGGACTAAATACAGATTTCCTAGAAGCTATGCACAACTTCAGGTTAATGCTTGTCCCTGGATTTTCTACATTGAAAACATTTCATTTAGAAGAAATTGGAAAGACAAGCCAGCTTCCATTTATTATTGCTAGATATTTGAGAGAAATTTAAATTGGAACACAAAATAAATCTCTTAATTTTGTTAGATTTGGGGAGGCCGATTTCACTGCATCTGAAATAACTAGGATATTTTTTACTGAGTACTGTTAACTAAAAGGAAAATACGGTTACGTTACATATTTCCTCATCATGCTCCTGGTTTCTTCTGATTATTTAATTTCTTACATTACCCAAGGGCCAAACTACAACTCAATTTCCTGTGTTCCCTTTTCCTTCTACTCTCCCACCTTTTAAAGTTTCTCCATATCCTTAGGGCCCTATTTATACTTGAGTGATACTGTTTTTAATGGGCACGATAAACTAATCTGTGTTAATATTTACTTTGCTAATGTGTCAGACCTCTGAGGTAATTTAAGGCTTTAATCTTTGAAAAAGTCCAACCTCTTTAAAAAGTACTTTAGGAATGCCGCCAGTTTTGACATTTTAGTAGCATGATGCTTTCAGCTTCCCTGGCATACTAATGGAGGCAGGGAGATACAGAAAAGAATACTGAGGTGATTCCACTGACTGGAATCCCTTCATCATGTCAGCCTGGTTTCTCCAAGGACGCCATCTTTCACACCCTCATCGAACTCACACGGCAGTTCACGGCAGCTGTTTCCTCCACCCTGTTTGCTGTCTCATCTTGAGTGATTCATACGTGACTTCAGTGTTTATAGAGGTGCCCCACCCAGTACCCTAGACTCTTGATTTCATTACCTCCTCTGGTCATGAGGTCTTTAACTGCTTTGGTCTTCAGTAATCTACTGCCAGAGCCACACCACGGTGCTACCTACTCATGCCTGCAACTCTTCATCTGTCATGATCACATTTCAGAATCATATAGTCTTGGTCTGAGTTCCTGCCCTTTCGATGAATCTTAATTCTAGCCATTGAATTTCTTTTCTTTTTTTTTTTTTTGCCTCCAGGGTTATTGCTGGGACTCAGTGCCTGCACTACCAATCCACTGCTCCTGGAGGCCATTTTTTTCCTTTTTTGTTGCCCTTGTTATTGCTGCCATTGCTGTTGTTGTTGTTGTATAGGACAGAGAGAAATCAAGAGAGGAGAGGGAAGACAGAGAAGGGAGACCTGCTTCACCACCGCTTATGAGGTGAGGAGGAATGAGGGTCTTGAACTGGGATTCTTATACCAGTCCTTGCACTTCATGCCATGTGCATTTAACCCACACTCTACCAGGTGAGCCACCTGATGGTTCCCAAAATATCTTTTTTTTTTTTTTTAACATGAACATGATTCTCCTTGAGAAAGTTCTTGGTGAAAGAAGGTGTCCAGACCAGGGATGTTATGGTCTTGACTTAAAAAAAAAAAATCTATTAGTGATGGAGTGCAATCCTAGAACTCAACCAAAAGTTGAATAACATGCTCAAACTTATGAAAGACTCTCACTCCAACACTGAGTCCCCTCTAGAAATATAACTAGTTAGGGTCGCCAACCTGTGACCCAAAGCACCGAATTTACTGAGAAATTATAATATTAAATCCAGGTAATAAGTATGAAAGACTGAATAATATGAAAAGTCTTCTTTTTGCCTTGATAAGTCTTCCTTCCTACCTTCTTTTCTACCTTCCTTCCTTCCTTCCTTCTTTCTTTCTTTCCTTCCTCCCTCCCTTCTTTCCTTTCTTTCTGTTTCTCCAGGGTTATTGCTGGGGTTCGGTGCTGACACTACGAATCCACTATTCCTGGTGGCCATTTTCTCCATTTTATTGGACAGAGAGAAATTGAGAGAGGATGGGGAGAGAGAGAGGGAGAGAGAGAGAGAGAGAGACAGAGAGAGAGACAGAGAGAGAGAGACCGAGACCTGCTTCACTGCTTGTGAAGCATCCCCCCTGCAAGTAAGGAGAGGGGGCTTGAACCTGGATCCTTGCTCAGGTTCTTGCACTCTGCACTTAACTAGGTGTACTACCCTCGGGCCACCCTCTTTGGTAAGTATTTCTACAGCTGTTGAGATATGCATTCGTGTTCTCTAATCGGCTCCGTCTTTAACAAGATAGACAATCTTAGCTAAGCTAGACCTGTACATTGCTAAAGGAGGGAGATACCACATGTAACTGCCTCCATGAAATTCCTTCCGCTTATGGGTCACACTGACTCTGCAAATCAACTGCAAGGGAGAGCTTTCTTTATTCTGATGAGAATGGCTGCTAAGATTTCTTTAGCGATAAACTGGGAGAACTGTAAGTCAATCATTCACACATTTAAATAAAGAGCATAGGTCTTACAAGAAGGAAAGGTCTGGTTTTACCCCGTCACTTATTAGAACGCCACCTGGGGTAAATATTAACCTCTCTGAAGCTCAGTTTCCTTCTATATAAGATTGTAGTATTCAATGAGATGCTGTAAGTCCACTATAAACACAGTGTCTGGTACAGTACACGTTTCAATAGAAAGTCTCAATATTAGGAGCTGGGTGGTGGTGCACCAGGTTGAGCACATATGTTACAGTGTGCTCAAGGGCTGGGGTTCAAGACCCCGGTCCCCACATGCAAGGAGAAAGCTTCACAAATGGTGAAGCAGGGTTGCAAGTGTCTCTCTGTCTCTCTCCCTCTCTACCTCTCCCTTTCAATTTCTGGCTGTCCCTATTCTATAAATAAGTAAATGAAGATGATATATTATATGTATCATATATGTATCATATACATATGATATATTATATGTATCAAAGTCTCAATATTAAACCTATTCCTTAGGTTTATTGAAGTAACTGCTTTTCTCATGGCATCGCTCCAAACTGAACACCAGCACTATTCTAATTACAGTATTTATGATTTTTAAGATATCAACTTGGGCTGACTTATTAAAAAAAACTAGACAGATGTAAATTTATGGAATTAAAAAAATAAGCAAAGCAATCTGTGTGCTGGCCAATTCTTTGTATTTCTCTTATTTAATAAGTCTATTAATAAATGCAATATTTAACTATTTGATTAGTACTAGTGCTTTCTGGGGAAGATATGCTACCTAACAATTATAATAAGTGTTCTTGCCCTAAAGACAAATTCTAATAAAAGTTTTCTTTGGTTTACTTTGAGACAAGATTGTGGGGGTTGTTCTTGGTTTTGAGTTCATTTCAATAGATGTTTAATCTCTTTAATTATGGGTCCTAGCTGGATCATTCTTAAATACAACTAACTGAAATGAAATCATTCTTAGGTAGGAGATATAAACTTTGTATGATGTATAAGTATTTATTTTATAACTTGACAACAATTGCTTCATTAAAAAAGAAAAGAAAGACATTTTCCTCAAATGTGGGAAGTCCGAGTTCTTTCTTATTCTCTTAAGTACAGCAGGAAATATGTGTTTGTTTATAATGACCCTGATGCTTCCATGGCCAGATTAACTTTCAAACAGTTTTCATTCCTTTTAAGCAACAGTTGTCACCCTGGCTTGGGGAGTTCAAGGAGAACACTTGCATGATTATTTGTTCTAGATCTACCTTGCTTAGAGATGATATTTCTGTATGATGTTGTTAATACTATTATTATTATTATTATATTTGGTGGTTAATTGTTTATAGTCCATGACACACAGGCACAACTCCTAACCTCCCACCCCTCATAATAGGCATCTAGATGTCAGGGAAGCACTAGCTCCCCCAACCTATGTGCCCTCCCCCATAGTACACAGGACCCTAATGTCCCTTCCTTCCATCCTTCTTCTTCCCCAGAGCTCTTTGCTTTGGTGCAACATATCACACCCAGTCCAAGCCTCACCTACATTTTTCCTTACTGTTCTTTTTTTAAGTTTCACAACTGTAGGGCATCCAACAAGATGTGTTAATTACTGGACAGTAAAATGTGTGTCAACCTACATTAAATGTTTTTAGGGATCATTGAGTTTAATAACAAAATAGCTCTGAGTTACAATATATGTTCAAGAGGGAGTCTTTATTGATTCTGGGCTTCTTCTCATTCATGAGATATGAGTCCCCAACTGGTCTGTGGCATTTTATAGGAGATTAGTCACTTGGGCTACAAGCTCCTCCAGGTGAGTGATATGTCTCATAGATGAGTAAATGTGTTCTGATTGGAAATAGGCAAATTATAGAAATTTTATCAAGTCACTGTGTGATTTCTATTTGTATAATTTTGTAGTTTCTTAGAAACTAGTATTTTCTATCTCTATAGCTCTAGTTCTTTTAAAAATTATTTCTGATTAATTCATGGATGTTCTTTTAGTTTAAAGGCAAACGTAAAGGACTGAATTTATGTACAACTTCCCAAAAATGTCCCTATGGATAGAACTAAGTCATCAAAAATTGATTTTATCACAAAGAGATTACTAAGTATATATCTTATAGATTTTGAAGGAAAGAATAATGAAATAGGATTTTTAAATTGATCTAAGATATAAGGGATCTATTGGCTCCACATCACAGTGTTGGCTAAAATGAAATGTCCTTTTTGATGTCTTACCTGCTTGATCTTGTATATTTTAGTTAGTGATTATAATAGAAATCAGTGGAGTTGGGGCCAGGTGGTGGTGCACCTGACCAAGTAGACATATACAAGGGCTGGGGTTCAAGTCCCTGGTCCCCACCTACAGGGGGAAAGTTTTTTAAGTGGTGAAGCAGTGCTGCAGGTGTCTCTCTGTCTCTCTCCCTCTCTAGCACCCCTTCCCTCTCAATTTCTGGCTGTCTTTATCCAATAAATAAATAAAGATAATATTTTTTAAAGTTTGGTTTTTTTTTTTTTCAGAAAGAAATCAATGGAGTTGAATACAAAAACATATATAAAAATGTTTTAGCAGAATTTAAGTTTGGAAAAAAACCAAACCAAACCCTGTTCTTTCCCCATTTTGTCTAGCCTCAACCTTGCCAAGCCTTCTTCACTTTGGCTTTACTTTTAAAAATGCATTTCTGGTGAGTGAGAAAAGGTTTTGTACTGTGTTTTCAATGACTCACCAAAAATAACTCCATTCAACTTGTAAATGGCCCTGCTCTGAATGCAGATTGTGTTTGTTCTGAGATGGGTATGAAGGAGCTGCAGGAGGGAGATTAGAGAAGGGAAATGTGGTGGGAGAGGCCAGTACAGGTTGTATTTATTCAGGTTCAGGCATACACCACAATTCTTTTCAAAGGGGTGTGTGTTTGTGTGTGTGTGTGTTTGTGTGTGTGTATGTGTGCTCTAAAGAGTTGTTTATGAAGTCTGTACCATTTAAATCCTTTAAAGAAACAGAAATGTTTCTTTAGATACTTAGTTTATGTATTTATCAACTTCTTTTCCTGTTCTGATGAAATGCAGAATATATTCTGGCTAAATGCAAAATTCCATGTATGTGTGTATAAAATAATACATTTTTAAAGTTCTAAATAGATCAAATAGGAAGCGGTTTTATATATATATATATCTGTATATATATATATAATTAATCTGTAGTTAGAGAAAAGTTGTATGCCAATAAATTGATTATGGAATAAGACAGTGTTAAGACCAAAAGTTGCAGTGGCAATGAAAAAGAAAATTAAAATGCTTTTATGATTCAAAACATCAGAGATCAACAAAAGCAATTATTTTTGTGCTTTGTTGAGAAAAAAAATAAATGATTAGTCTAGTCTTAGACATTAAGGCTTCACAGGTCAATTAAAATAATTTTGTGTTCTCAGATATAACTATCTCTAGTTAAAAGTATTTGAAAACATTCTTTGAGCTGTTTCATGAGTTCATAAAGCAGAGCAAATACTGTTTATTCCCTCATATAAACTTGTTTCACTGTGTTGTTGATGAGGAACAGATGAGCTATTGTTACCTACTGCTCAGAAACATCAGATAATTGAGCTACTGAAAGGAAGACAAGTTGTTGCTAAATGTTGCCAAGGAGAGAGCCAGGAGAACAGCAAGTGTGGTCAGCTCAAGAGTCTGAGCTGGGGATGGTGAGATGGGTGATTAGCTGACAAGTTTGGAGCATTTGCATCATCAGAAAGTGTATGAGCTGTTAATTTGCAAGGCAAAGCTCTTGTTGCATTAACACCTGCTTCTTCAGCTTGGAAAAGAAGGAAATCAAAGTAACACATTGCTACGCTGTATCAGTGCTTATGTGTGGGAATGACAAATTAATCTAATAGGCCTTGAGGTTTTGCTAATACAGCTTAAAAATTAAAACAAGTAGTACATGCAAATTATAGATCTCAAGTATTCAGTTTTATTCATTTAAAGTATGTATTATAACCAGAAATACTAAATGTAGATATCCTTTAATGAATAAAAATGCTGTAGAGGAATATATGTAAAAACTAAGAAAGGTTAACCACCATTCCTCATAGTTCAATTAATGACCTAGAAATACATGTTTGAATGCTTTTGGAAAACTCACTTGCTGAGTAACATTTTTTATAATATACTATTTTTTTAAAAAAATTTATTTATTTATTAGTAGATAGAGACAGCCATAAGTCAAGAGGGAAGGGGGTGACAGAGAGGGAGAGAGAGACACCTGCAGCCCTGCTTGACCACTCACGAAGCTTTAATTTCAGTCTGACACTCCAAACCCTACCATTGCCACTACACCAAACCAATGGAATTATCCACATCTATTTTAAATGTTTCTTCCTCTACTTTTAAAATATCAGACATTATTCTTCACACAGAGCATCTAAATGTAGGTTTATAGTTGGTTTGTAAATATTAAAAAAATTAATTTAAGCAGCAAAACTGATAAGACTTTGGAGAGACAACATGAAACAGATATTTTCTCCATATGACTGACCATTCTGAAAAACATAAAGAACAGAACATTTACTTCAGAAGAACTCCTTGTTCCTTGTGTGTCAGCACTGCATTAAAAGTCTAAGGGCTTCAAGGAGATTTCTGAGAAAAGTTCAGTTCTACCTTACAATCTACTATCTGACTGGGAAGTAAAATATATCTTCAGAGATCAGTTATATTATATTCTGTACAATTTTGCCCCAAGACAAAATGATAGACACATTGTGCTGTATATCAAGGACTTCTGGAGAGAGATCTAACAGCAATAGTGGAAAATAACGGTTCAGAAAAAGTTCTGGCTCTGATGGATCCTGAAAATCGAGACCATATTAGATAGAGAACTGAGAGAAGTAGCCAGGACAGACAGCAACCCCATGTGGAGGCAGAAGACCTGAAGCTGGAGTCACAGAAAGACAGGACAGAGTCCGCTGGGGTCTGCTATTTTCTCTCACATACTTTCTTCTCTGTGGCTTTTCATCAGCTCTTCCAGAGCTTCTTCCTTAGGGGACTACCACTGATACAGGCCCCCTGGGCCCAGGCCTGTGATGGAGGTCCATGACACTGTTGAGCTGAGTCTAGCTATAAGGTTCTGTACATTCGCGGAAATGATGAAATTTCGAGTTCTTTTTATTTTAGGAGTATTGTTTTAGCTCTTATTTTTCACAGTATAGATTAGGGCCAGGATAATATTCTGAAGGATTGGGAAAGTCAGCATGGATTTTGGATCTTTTAAAAATTAAATGTAATTATTTTTTTACAAAAAAAAATTGTACAAAAACTGTTTTCGTGACCCACAAAGACACAGACACCCCCCTCCCCAACATTGCTCAGCTACGGCTTATGGCAGTGCCTGAACTGAACGTGAATCCCTCACCTGGGACCACTGGCGCCTCTAGTATGAGAATTATGGACTCAGGCCCAGGTGGTGGTGCACCTGGTTAAGCGCACACGCTACAATGTGCAAGGACCTGGGTTCAAGACCCTGGTTCCCACCGGCAGAGGGAAAGCTTCCCAAGTGGTGAAGCAGAACTGCAGGTGTCTCTCTGTCTCTTTCCCTCTCCCTCTCAATTTCTCTCTGTCTCTATTCAGTAACAGTTAAATAACAGATTTAAAAAAAAAAAAACGAAAAAAAATCATTAAGAAAATTTCTGGACTCTAACAGGTAGAACTATCTCCCTAGCCCTGGAAAAAAAAATTATGCAAATCATTAGGAGTTTCTGTCTGATTTTAAATAAGACATCATAGTCTTTCTACCAACGAGATTTAAAGATAACCAAAGGAAATGCTCACACTTAATTTTACGATAGTTCCACATGTCGTGCTTCTTATCGTATCTCGTAGTAACAAAATACAAGCAAGGGTTCTACTTTTTCTCAACCATTCCCTGCCTTTCTTTCAGGCATTCCTTCACCTATGTCCAACTTCAGTATGGACATTACGCACTAAATACTTTTTTTTTTCAGTGTCATTCATAACACAACCACAAAAATAACGTCTAACTATGAAAGTTAATATCCCACATTGCGTGGCTCCTTTTCTTTTCTTTCACTTTTGACATCCTGGCCACAAGCACCAACTATGCGTCTCTTTCTTTCACCTTTATCCACAATTCCTCGGACACTAAGCAGCCTGCATCCACTTAGGAAAAGTGTCAAGGAGTCCCCGCTGGCATTTGCTTTGTCCTGGCGAGGGCGTCAGGGAGGGTTGGCCTCCCCCAGCCCCCCTTGTCTTTTTTTCTTTTCTTTTCTTTTCTTTTCCCTCCAGTTGGACCGAGGGAGACGTCGAGAGGAAGAGGACTAACAAACAAGTCAACAAATCTCGTCCAGGGCACTGGCTGGCTGCAGCCAGGAGGCGGCCCTCCGTCCTCCGCGCCCGCGGCGCCCCGCCCCGCTCCGCCCCGCTCCTCCCCGCGCGCCCGGGGCCGGAAGGGGGCGTGAGACGCCGGGCGGCCGGGCGGGCCGGAGGGAGCGCGGGAGGGGCGCGCAGACGCGCAGACTGGCCGCCGGGACCCGCGCGCCGCGGCCGGGGGCGGGGGCTGGGCTCGGCCGCTCCTGTGCTCGGCTCCCCGGTGCTGCCGCTCTGGCCGCTCGAGCTCCCGCGCCGCGCCGGGCCGACTTCATGTGAAGCGCCCGCCTTCCGCCCCTCCCTCCCCTGCCTTGCTCCCTCCCTCCCTCCCTCCCTCCCGTCCCCTCCTCCTCCTCCTCCTCCCGCTCCCCGGGGCCCCCAGCCCGGCCGGGCGCTGACAGCAGGGGCCGGGGGTCCCCACCGCCGCCGCGTCTCCCGCAGGCTCGGGCGGGGGCCGTGGAGCCCCCGGTGCGGCCATGGAGCGACCCTTGACGGCGGAGGCGGAGGCGGAGGCGGAGGAGGAACTGGAGTGGCAAGTGGCGAGTCGCAGGAGGAAGGCCTGGGCCAAGTGCCGCGGCTCCTGGCAGGCTTCGGAGACCGAGGACCTGTCCACCGAGGCGACGACGCAGGACGAGGACGACGACGACGAGGACCTCTCGGGCGCCAAGCTGCCCACGGCCGCCGGGAGAGGTCGGTCCGGGCGGCGGCGGCGGGCGGGGACCCCGGGCGGTGCGCGCCGCGGGCGGGGAGCTGGGTGCGCGGTGCGCGGTGCGCTCGGGCGGCCGCGCGCGCTGGAGACCTGGGCTCGCCGCCCCGGGGCGCGGGGACACTTCCGACCTTTCAGCTGCGCGCTTGGCAGAGGCGTCTCCGGCGTCAGCGCGACACCCCGTGCCATCTCATGTGCCTGCAGATGGCCGTGTAAGGCGAACGGCTGGGCAGCGCTGGGCACCCCCGGTAAACCTGCCCCCCGCGGTTGGAGTGCTCAGATTGACTCCGTCGCGTCCGCGTGGCCCGCGCGGTGATAGGTGGCCAGCTGTCCGGGTAGGTGACCGGCTGTCCGCTCGCTTTGCCCCGCAGGGAACGTGCCCAACGAGAAGATCGCGATATGGCTCAAGGACTGCCGGTGAGTCCTGCCTGGCGCTGGCTGCGCGGCTCCGGGACGCAGAGCCGGCCTGGGACAGAGGAGCGGGGCGACTCGGGTGGCTGGCTGCAACCCCCAGGGTCCCAGGGCCCTTGTTCACGATCAACCGGAAAGCCGAGCGGCTATCGCTTCCTCCTTTAAGCCATTAGAAATGGAAGCGCCGTGACCGCTGGTTATTTGGGGACCTTGTTGACTTTGCGTTTGTGGGGACTCTAGAGCTCCCTGACGTTTCTTAGCATAAGAGGTCAGGGACTTAACACGTTTCTTTTTCCTAACTTTAACTCCAAAAGGATTTTCACACTCTCCCCCTTCCCCCCCACACCACACACAGTATTTTATTGGGCTTTTGTTTTGACATGTGAACATCTGGTATCTTATCACTTCTCCTGTTCAGAGTTGTTTTGGGGTGAGTTGTTTTTCTTGCCTGAACTAACGGGAAGGAGGGAGGGGGGGCTTTTATTTCTCTTCCTTCATTCGGTTTGGCAAACTATTATAATAGTTTGTTCTTGTAGTTTTATTCCTTGGGTATTCATTTGTCAGATGGCACTGGGATGCGCACAAGAGAACTGGGACTTGGAAGGCTGTACATTATCTATTTACTTGCTTTGGCAACTGACACACACGTTTGATAAAATACAGAAGCAATGAATCATGTTGCAAGTAAATCTTGCTACAGTAAAATTTGCTTCTCCAAACTTATTTGCTACTTGTAATTCTCTTAGGAGAATGCTTTTTTTTTTTTTTTTTTACTGAATGTTAAGATTTCTGCCTCTGCACATGTTTTTTCCTATCTCAAACTTTGTTTCCATTGGCATTTTTGTTCAAGTATCAGAGTTAAGGAAGTTTTCTTTTTTTCTTCCTTAAGGAGGATTACTGAGTGGGGGTGGCGGCGCTAGAAGTAATTCTTACACATGCCAGCTTGTTTTTCTCCTCCAAAGGGATAAACTACTAGCTGCTGTTCCTGATGCCCTGTGTTGTTGAGTTGCCTTAGTGAACAAAATCCCCTTCACTACAAACTCCATAGCCTTTTTGGGCTGTATTCCTAGCCCTCTCTGAAATGGGTTGAAATATTAATGTAAGGGCCTTCTATTTAAAGATGCACATAGCAGATAGACTTTTGAAGTCCTTGTCCCCCAGATGATGCTTTTGCTGTTATGCAAGCCTGATTTTCATTCTAGGAGAATATGGAACTAGATACAAGATGCTTCCACAGAGCCTAAGTTATCATGCCGGCATCACACTGGCTCCTTTTAGTGTCAGACATAATAATGGAGAGATCAGCTGAAAGTTTAAAGAGGCATGTCCGGGAATGCAGGATTTTCAAAGGAGAGAGATTGTGGAGTCAGTACCTTTCAGATTTCCTTTTTAATGTCTCAGAAGGAATTGTTGCTTTTAAATATTTTCCATCTCTTGAGTTAAATACAGCACTGAATATTCACATGCTCTTGGAATCTTCAGATAGATTTAGCATTCAAAATTATTTTGAGGGTTTTGTTGTTGTTTTGTTAAACTCAGATGTGTGTTCAGAGGAATTTAAAATAAACATTTAAGAGTCAGAGAAGATCACAGTGTTGCTTTAATATATATAGGGCTGAAAATTGTGGAAGAGAACATATATATCTATACCTAAGAGGCATCAGATAAGTGCATCTTTTTTTTAAGATAAGTGCAAGCAGCAAATGCCAGCACTTATCAGGACACACCATCCCCAAAAGGCCAAGAAGTTATGTTCTTTACCTTGACTTCCATAGGCAGACTGCTGTTCTTTCTTGTATGGGGTTTCCTTCCCATTCCCTACAATCGCTCCTATTCTGTACAAAAGGGGCATTCATTAGTACCAGGGGAGATGAGAACAAATAGTCTTTTAATGTTGACTATATTATCACAGATTTAATTGCTAGAATAAATGGCATTGTATTTTTCATAACAAATAAGAATTATTTCTAGAACTGGGCATCTGCTATCTTTGTGTAAATCATCTGAAGAAATCATTTCCCCCCCAACCCCCAAATAGGCCTTACCGATTGTTTTCCTTCAATATTCAGAATAAGGATCCATATTGTTTTCTCCTTAGAGAGATTTTGTTGTTGTTGTTTTCTTTTTTTTTTTTGTTAAATGAAAACAAATGGTCTGAATTAGCATAGAAGGGTTAGAGTTTTTGACAGAATTTGTAAGAGAGCAATTAGAAGAGTGATAGGCTTGTGCTTACTTGTCTTTTTCTGATAGTGCACAGATAACTAGGGACATTTGCAGAAGGAATGACAAAATGCTTTGACCCAAGAAAGTAGATGTCAAGGAAGGAAAAAGAATACTTTCTAGAGGCATAAGTTAAAGTTTAATTTAGATACATAGGAACATTTTAGGTTGTGTTTTATTAATATCTTTATTCATGTGGTAACCCCTTGTGATGATTTTTGTTTACTAAATTTTTTTTTAAAGAAAGTATTTATTTATTCCCTTTTGTTGCCCTTGTTGTAGTTATTGTTGTCGTCATTGTTGGAGAGGACAGAGAGAAATGGAGAGAGATGGGGAAGACAGAGATGGGGAGAGAAAGAGAGACACCTGCAGACCTGCTTCACCGCCTGTGTAGCGACTCCCTTGCAGGTGGGGAGCCTTGCGCTTTGCGCCACGTGCGCTTAACCCTCTGCGCTACCGCCTGACTCCCTACTTAATTTTTTAAGACTGACACTGCCCATATATTTACTTTCAGAAAGTTTTAACATTTAATTAGCATTTAAATAGTTCATTGAAACTGTTTTTTAATATTGATGTGAAATTTGAACATAAAAATTGTTACCATTGAAAGATTTTTATCAGTGAAATTTTCAAATAAAGTTTTATTTCTTTTAGCTTTGACAGGGAAATGAAGCATTTCACCTTTATCAAGTTAAGAGAAGTTACCTGTTTGAACTGTGAAATTATGAAATGAAGCATAGCTATTTCTAAATAATGATTTTCAAGTTGACTTTAATGTATTATTCTTGTCAGTATTAAACAATATATATTAGCTTGATAGTAGACATTGTATGTCAAGCTTCTTCATTTGTATAAAAATATAGTGACTTAATGTGTTAAACTGATCTAAAATCTTAGTGATCATTTTAACACGTGATGCTTAAGACAATTTAGTTGTTTCTAATTAGACCATGACTTTTAATCTTAGGGTTGGCAATGGTTTATTTTCTCAAAAACTTCTTACCTGTTTCTAGGAAAGGGATGGAAAGGAACAAACATTTTCTTAATGTCTGTTGTCTGTCTGTGTAAAGACAGTGCCAATCATATAATGTGTTATTGCTGGAGATGGGTGCTGGTAGGCATTATAATCCGATGATCTGGGAGCTATCCCCCCCCCCCTTTTTTTTGGATAGGACAGAGAGAACTTGAAAAAGGAGGGGGGGGGAGATAGAGGGAGAGAAGACCTGCTTCACCACTCTAATGCTCCCCCCTACAGATGGGGAGCTGGGGACTCAAACTGAGATCCTTGCGCTGGTCCTTGCACTTAACCCCTGTGCGCCACCATCCGGCCCCTACCTGCACCTGCTTTCCTTGTATGTTTTGAGACAACAGTATATGTGCTAAGAAGGCTGCTCACATTTAACCTTGTAAATACAAGGCTGTGAAGTGACAACTCTCCAGGCAGCTCTTCAAGACTAACGCTTCTATGCTTATGTGGTTTTAGTACCCCGTTGGGAGCCTCGCTGGATGAACAGAGCAGTAGTACACTCAAGGGTAAGAGAAAGTTGCTGTTCTAAATCTTTTTTTATATAGTTACTACTTGAGTTTTCTCTGAGTGAAAGTATCTATGTAAACTGTGATAGTTGTATTTATAAAATATATTTTTTTCTGAACTAGAAACTGAAAGTGAGATTCATAACTGGCAGTTTAAGAAAAGCACCTAACGCTTCAGTAATATGAGTTATAATTTTTCTCATCCACTTAGCTGTTATAAAGTTTAATTAAATATAGAAATACCTGTAAACATAAGAAAAATATATGTTCAGTGAACTAGGTCAACTTTAGTGCTGTGTTTCCTTGCTTACATTAGCTGACATTGCCACACCTGAAGTTTTACCATCTGTGCAAGACAGAATTCTAAAGTTCAAAGTACAAGAATGTGCAGGCAGTGGCAAGGCATATAAGAAATACTTACAGGATCTAGACGCTCTCTCTCAAGCTCCTGACTTAATTTGAGGGGATAAAAGGAATGATTGCTCCAGGATCTAGTTGTCTGGGAAGCTCTTGGATAAAATCTATTTTCTAAATGAGAATCTTCCAAGTCATTATAGGTATATCAATATCAAGTAGCTAGCAGAATGCCTTACAACGTTCTTTACCTCGATTGTAAGATCATGGTTGATTTATGGGGAAAAAAAAAAAAAGGAGATACTTGTTTCTTGAGATTTAATAAATCAGCAATTTCTGAATGTTTGTATCTACAGCACTTTATCTTATAAAATATGTTGTTAGTCCATTTAACTAGAAGAATGATTTTATATGGGAACTAGGAAGAACAGAGCACTGGAGTGAACTTGCTGATATTTCTTACAGGAGTGCTGGTGAGGAATGGAGGAAGTTTTGAAGATGATTTGTCATTGGGAGCGGAAGGTATATGTTTAGATGAATTTTATTTTCATATAATCTTATAATTTTAAAAAGGAACAGTCCAAGTGCTTTCATTTTTATGTCCCTCAGGGCTAAATTTAAAGCTTTTGAAAATGGCTTGTGCACATTTTATGAAATCTTATTATGCTAATAATTTAGTCATACCCTGTGTGTGTAGAGGGGGGGGGGGATCATGTAAGAACGACTCTGGAAGAGAAGTGCCCATAAGTCATTCTTGGACTTAAATGTTTAAAGAAACTAGAGAGGAGAATGGTGATATAATGGCGGGCGAGGGGAGGGGGTCGGGGTGGGGAGAAAAGTCCACAGAAGGAAAAAATAGCTTACCATTTTTATACTGAAACTAAACTGAAGCTTCTTTTTACTGTGAGATAGCCTTATGTTGTGTCAGTAACTACAGCATGTTTTTCTCTTTACATGTGTCCCCAGTCATTGTCCCCTTTCCTCTTACCATACTTTTGTAAGATTAAATAACAGTGACAAACTAGTAGTGCTACTAGAATTTTAGAAATCATTATACTGTTGCCAGTCCCAGGTTTCATTTGCCTTTTAAAAGTATATTTTGCTTTTTGTCTTCATAAACTGCATGTTTCCTGTGGAATCATAAAACTTCCCCAATGTAAAAGTAAGATTTAAAAATTGCCATTTTATTTAACTGGCATTGAGAGGTTATTGCTAGGTGTGCATTTGTGTTTTTAAGGCATTGTTTTAAAAGAGAATTTAAGGATTTTATTAAGTACTTTATACTTTATAATTTATCTACTGAATATAGTATCCTGTAGCTTTTTATTTTTTGTAATTAATCTGTATAATAGAAATTTATTTAGAACTCAGAGATATTAAGGACTCCTCAATATCTGACTATTTTAGTTTTTATTATTTCTGTTAATATCTTTATAGCGTGTAAGCTTATAAAGAGTTTGCTCAGTGAACATGTTGATCTCCTTTTTAAAATGCATTAGTGTATTTTCACAAAACCGTTTGTTTTTTTTTTTAAACTTTTATCTTTTGAGAAGTTTCGATTCAAAGACTAATTGAGAAGTTATGGAGATTGTCCGTACTCTTAGTATGTCTCACTAGAGTAGTACATTTAGTATGACCTAATTAAAGTGCCCTAATTACTCACAAAGTCTAGTTTCAACTATGGTTCACACTTGGTCCTGTACTTTGTGACTTGAGGCAACCTGCATCCATCCATCATACAGTGTATTTTCCCTACCCCAAAATTCTCTGTGTGTTACATATACATCCATATTGTAAATCTTTTTTAGAAGTCACAGCTTGTTGAGCGCACGTGTTGCAATGCGCAAGGACCCAGGTTCGAGCCCCCAAGTCCCCACCTGCAGGAGGAAAGCTCTGTGAGTGGTGAAGCAGGGCTGCAGGTGTCTCTCTGTCTCTCTCCCTCTCTGTCTCCCCCTTCCTCTCGATTTCTGACTGTCTCTATCCAATAAATAAGTAAAGATAATAAAAAAATTTTTTTTTTAAAGTCGACTCAATAGGAAGTCTCTTTAAAGGGAAAAGCTATTAATGTTGTTTAACTGAGATTTACTTCAAGGTTATTTTCAGTGATAAGAGCATATACTTATTGAGTGAGATATATCAAGCACTTTTTTGGCGTATATACAGAGAAATTTAACAGGTCTTCATAATTTTGCACATCACAAGTGAAAAAAAATCTGATGTGCTAAAATTGATGTATTTTTAATCACTTGTATTTGTAAAGATTAACTGCAGTAAAATTAAGCCTACTGTGATTATCAACAACATTGATTTCATTAAGACTTGTAAATCTAGGGTAACGTTGGAAAACAATTTTTAAAAGAAAACATGTTTTCTCATGCAGCGAGAAATTTTCAAAATATGGGATAAATTGATGGGAGTTGAAGTGAATTTTGAATCTTACAGAATCCACATTAGAAATTTCAGTGTCTACTACTGTTACACTTGAATAATGAATAATGCTACCTCATGTTTTGCATTTGAGGCATTTTTAAACTAGCAGATTTAAAATTTAATAGTTAAGCCACATATGCCACATGTGCTGAATAGCTTCTTTCTCTGTATTCATAAATTGATAGAGAAATTCAATTAGTTATCTGTATGCCTTTATTTTAAGTCTAGAAGTAGAATAATTAGTGTTACATTGCTAAAAAGCACAGTCATCCTCTGAAAGCTACTTGTTCTAGTCTTATCGATGCGTAGTTTGTTGCTTTTATTTATTTATTTATTTTTTATATTTATTCCCTTTGTTGCCCTTGTTGTTTTATTATTGTAGTTATTGATGTCGTTGGATAGGACAGAGAGAAATGGAGAGAGGAGGGGAAGACAGAGAGGGGGAGAGAAAGATAGACACCTGCAGACCTGCTTCACCACCTGTGAAGCGACTCCCTGCAGGGGGAGCCGGGGGCTGGAACCGGGATCCTTATGCCGGTCCTTGCGCTTTGCGTCACATGCGCTTAACCCACTGCGCTACCGCCCGACTCCTCAGTTTATTGCTTTTAATGATGCAGATTTAATTGAGTCAAGACAAGAGTTAAGTGTCTTACGCTGTTAACGCTAATACTGTTGTCCTATGCTTCCTTAGCGATTGTATCACAGTAGTCACTGTCCATTTTTTTTTCCCTCTAGCCAACCACCTCCACGAAACAGATGCTCACATTGAGAACTGGTACGTAGCTGTGCTTGTCCTCTTCCTTTTAAGAAAGGAATGTCTATGAAAATAAGATTTTACATGATTCATTTGTCTTTGTAGCAGTAACATCTTGGCCAAAGAGAGGCGATTACAGTTTCATCAGAAAGGGAGAAGTATGAATTCTACCGGATCTGGAAAGAGTAGTGGGACGGTCTCAAGGTAACTTACTCTGAAACGATGTAATGACTTACACTGTGTCATGGTTGACCTACGTGCTCATTTTTATTTTTGATTTTTTTTTCTTTCTTTGATATGACAGAAATTGAGAGCGCAGGGGGAGATAGGAAAAGAGAAAGAGAGGCACCTGCGGCACTTATTCATTGCTCATGAAGCTTCTTTCCTACAGGTGGGACCAGGGGCTTGAACCCTGGTAACCTGTGCACTCTACCTGGTGTACCATCACCTGTCTCCTTAGTAATTTTTAAATGTTGGGTTTGTCCAGATATTGTGACATCAAAAGGCATCCAAAGCGTTTCATGAATAAGCATAACGAACAAGAGCTCTTCCTTTTTAAAGGTAGTTAAGATTAAGAGCATCAAGTATGTTATGATGCCACTGGAATCCGTTAATGATAATTTTGAACCCGTCAACAATTTGAAAGAAGAACTTCATAGCGAAATAACTTCTCTTTTACAAATTCTCCATAATTCTGTTAGTCTTGACATACAAAGAGTGAACCTTTCTAGTTTAAAGTTTGATAATTAAGCACATATAAAACCAAAGCTCTTTTTTAAAAATTATTTATTTACATTTTGGATGGAGACAGAAATTAGAAGGAAGGGGAGGGTGATAGAGAAGGAGACAGACACCTGTAGCCCTGCTTCACAGCTTTTGAAGTTTCCCCTGCAGGGAGTGATTGGGGACTTGATCAGTCAGGTCAAGAGCCCACCTTCTCCTTAACCCAGAGATCTTTTAAAGTTTATGTTACACCTGGTTAAGGGAATACATTGCTGCGCACCAGAACCAAGGTTCAGGAGCCTAATCCCTTCTTGCGGGAGAGAAGTTTCAGAAATGATGAAGAAGTGCTGCAGGTGACACTCTTTCTCTTTTTCTCTCTTTGACTCTTCCTCCCATTTTTTCTCTTGATTTTTCTGTCTTTAGCCAGTAAAGTACATTTTTTACACTTACAAATATATATTAAAGTAAATAGATATCTATGGAACCAGTGTAAACTATATACAAGTTAGAATATTGGAACCTGAACTTTTTTTTTTTTTCTGAAGCAGGTTGAAATTCACTTCTGCTTAAGCTTTATCTCTAATGCTCCTATTCTACTCAGTAATTCTGAGAAATCTTGGCTTATCCTTGGTATAAGTGAAGGAGTAATTTAACTTCCTGGTAGAATTAGAGCCAGACTGCTTTTGTGTGACCCATACTCTTCTTACCTTCCACCTCCTACTTCCTGGGTGGAAGTGCTTAGTTAGGGTAAGCTCCTCCGTCACTTGTCTGAGATCAGCTTGTCACCTGTCCAGTGTCTCCTAGGCAAGGCAAGGACGGCAGGAAAGCTCGAGTTCTACAGCACACCCTACTCTGCTTCCCTGTTTTCCTCTTTACTTTCTTTATCTTTCATTCTCAATCTGCCCTATAGGCTGTTGAAGTGGGCATCTTCTTAATATGACCAAAAAAATAAGGTGAGGAATCAAGGTTTTCTTCCTGTGTTCTTAAGGGGTAGCTTTTTCTCCCATAGAAACAGCTCAAGAGAACCTACTTTTAAAAGACTGTGTATCATATGTAGATTAGTTTATAAATATGCCACACTGAGTAATGGTTTAACGAGCTGAAATGATAGAAAAGGACGTTTATCACAGGAAAGCAAGACTGTTATTTATGATGTAATGTGGATGCTAAGCATATATCTTGATGTTTACTCTATTTTTTTTCCTTTTTTTGTCTTTTTTTTTTTTTTTTTTTTTTTTGTCTAGTGTTTCAGAATTGTTGGAACTTTATGAGGAAGATCCTGAAGAAATTCTTTATAATCTTGGATTTGGGAGAGATGAACCAGATATTGCTTCCAAAATCCCTTCCAGATTTTTTAATTCATCATCATTTGCCAGAGGGATAGATATTAAAGTATTTTTAAGTGCTCAGATGCAGCGGATGGAAGTAGAAAATCCAAATTATGCTTTGACAAGTAAGGGTTTTAAATGTTGACATGTTCTTTTAAAATTACAGCCTCCACGGCCAGACTGTCTTCCTTTCTAGGAACAGCACTGGGACTTGAATTACTGAGATTAACACAACATATGCTCACTTTGTATGCCGACTGTATGTAGATACAACTTGCTTATTCTTCCTTGATTCCCAATTCTTGATTTTTTTCTTTTAAGAAGTGTTTTCATAACCTGTAGAACCTTACATTTATCTCTAGACTGCTTTTGTTCGAGGTGGAACCTTACTGCTCTTACATGGAATCAGCCAACCTCTAGTGCTTTTCTGTAAACCTAAAATAATGCAACAAATTTACTCATGCTGTCTTTACTTAATTTTTCATTGCTGAACCAAAAACTCATAAATAAATATGTAAATAAAAAAGGGAGGAGATGGGATCCTTAGGTGTTGGGTTGGCTTTAAGAGATCTGTAGATCCAAATCTTCAACCCATCTCACTTAATAAAACATAGGAGACTGGAGGAATACTCAGTGGGTAAGGTGCCTGCTTGCCATGCTCGTGACCCAGGTTAAGTCCAGGTCCTACTTGGCTTGCTCCAGCACTGTGGACAGCTGTTGTGATGCCTTTCTCTCTTGTCGCTTCTCTAGTTGAAAAAGCAATGAGGAAACCCTAAAATCGCATAGGCGTGAGACCCTGGATTCTAAAGAATGTTAGTAAATAAGACACATACTAGGTTGGTGGGAAAGTCAAAATGCTTTTTTGCATAGAAAAATAACAACGTGGGGAATCGGGCTGTAGTGCCTCGGGTTTAGCGCATGAGGCAGAAAACGTAGGTGGTGCAAAGCGCAAGGACCGGCAGGCGTAAGGATCCTGGTTCGAGCCCCCAGCTCTCCACCTGCAGGGGAGTTGCTTCACAGGTGGTGAAGCAGGTCTGAAGCTGCCTGTCTTTATCTCCCTCTTTCTGTCTTCCCCTCCTCTCTCCATTTCTCTTCTACCTAACAACGACAACATCAATAACAACAGCAATAACTACAACAATAATAAAAAAAAAAGGGCAACTAAAGGGAAAAGACAAAAAATAAAAATAACGTAATGACGTCTCTGGCCACCCAGTACTTATGGACTGTTTAAGAGAATGCTTGGAAGAGTCTTTAGTGGCTTCAATACCTAAAAACAATTCAAAGCAGTAGAAAAGTAGCTAGTCTTTTTCAATTTTATTCAGTGTTACTCTGCTTTGTAACACACTTTTTTTTTTTAAACATAAATTCTAGTGTCTGTACTTAAACCTTCTTTTCCCAGAAAAGTTTCATGTGTTAGATCAGGGGAAAAAAATTAGTTTCATCATCATTGTGATAAGTTTAGCCACTGGAGTTCTAAATAATAGGAGCAAAAAGTTAACGTATGTGTAAATAAATATGCATATATGCGTGCATAATTGTGTAGACATCACATATATGCACACACACATAATTTTCTTCTTCTTCTTTTTTTTTTTTTTGTAGGCCGTTTTCGTCAAATTGAAGTGCTTACTACTGTGGCCAATGCATTTTCTTCTTTATACTCCCAAGTCTCTGGAACTCCCCTGCAGAGAATTGGAAGTGTGTCCTCAGTGGCCTCTAACAAGGAGACAGACTCACCTCCACCTCTGACCCGAAGTAACACTGCAAATCGTTTAATGAAAACATTATCAAAACTAAATTTATGTGTTGATAAGACAGAGAAAGGAGAAGGTAGTAGTCCTTCCCCGGCAGTTGAAAAAGGGAAGATCATGAATGCTTCAGTGACTGAGGAAGGTGGGAATAGAAATGATCCAAAGACTCCAAAAATCATAAAGAAGAAAGACTCATCCCCTATGTTGGCTACAGTCAAAGAAGAATCAAGCAGCTTGGCCTCTGTCATAGAGAATGTTGCCCCAGACAGACTTTCTGAAGAAGAAAGCAGTAATTCGAATCAAGAAACTGAAAGTGAACTACGTCAAGAAATTCAAAGTTTTGAGAAGAGACTGGTTGAGGGATCTGGTATTGGAGAATGCAGTCCCAGTGGAAATTTGTCCAGCCACAGTGAGCTCGACGATAGCAGTGAACTGAAAAGTACTCACATGTCTCCACCTGAAAAAGAGCCGTGTGCACCACTGACAATCCCGTCCATAAGAAATATAATGGTACCACAAAAGGACTCCTTTGAAATGGAAGAGGTAGGTAAAAGACTGCTAACAGTCATTTTAAACAGGGAGTTGCGGGGGTGGAGGAACCACCAGACATAGTTATGAAATGATAGGCCACTAGTGTACTAGAAAAAGTTTTGACTTGCCAGTTTTGTTTGTCTGACAAACCAAGCACTAGTCCCAGGATTATGTGACAACAACGTCCTGTGTTAGTTCATCAGCTTCTCTGGGTCCCTATCGATCACTGGTTCTACTAGACCTTTAACACTCTTTTTCTCTTCATTTAAGACTTTGATGTCCCAAGAAAGCCCCGGGGAAGATGTGCGATTTAAAACCAACATTGCATAATAGTTAGAAAACACAGGTTCTGAAAATGAATCTGGTTTATGTTCTGTCTTTGCCACTGAATTACAATGTGTCTTTTGGCAAGCCTTTTGAAAAACAGGCTCAGTGGGAAAAAAATACCTGTGTAGAAAGTTTTAAAGATCAATTTGTATATAGGATTAGAAAGAACAAGGAGATCTGTACCTCAGGGTTGTGTTGGGGGGAGGTAGGGAGGGAGCCTCAAGGAAGATTTGAAAGACCACTGAGAGGCATCTTTGTCAGACCAAAACACCAATATTGGGTTTCTCTTTATTTCCTATATGGCAATACTAGGTTCTAAATACTTTTCCTTCAGTTCAAGGCATTAATTGGTATTCTCTAAATTATTTATTCATCATTTTTTTAAAAAAAACTTAATTTTGATAGGACAGAGAGAAAAATTGAGAGGGAAAATTGAGAGATAGAGAGAGGGAGGGAGAAACAGACACCTGCAGAAATCTTTCACCATTTATGATGCTTCTCCTCTGCAGGTAGGGACCGGGGGTTTGAAGCTGGGTCCTTACTCACGGTGTGAACATCTGTACTTAACCAAGTGCACCACCACCCAGCCCTGGTGGCCTTATTTTACACACAAGAAAATAGATATTTAGAGAGGTAACATAATGGATTGCACAACATACTGAGGTTTCCCTTGTAGGTAGGTCCCAGAGACTTGAACCCAGGTCTTTGCCTGTGGTAATGTGTGCATTGTACCAGGTGTACCACCACCTGGCCCCTAATATATTTCTTTTTATAATGATTTTGAAAACTGCTACTTTTACTAAGTGTTATATTGATCACTTTTTGACCAAAACTTGTCTTGGTATTGATAATTCAAGTATCCAATTTTGCTTTCTTTTTAAGACCCCTTTCCTGTTACTATCATACATGGCAGTTCCTTGTTTTAATACAATAGCAAAGCATAGACATTTGAAAAAATTACACTACATACTTGTAAAGCTTTTATCAGTGAAGATGCTCACATTTCTTTTTAATTTCTAGAATTACTGAATTCTAAACTGTAAAGGTTTTTAAGTACTGATCCCATATAAACACTCTTAGTGTTTATACAGTAATAGGTAGCTACAAACTAACACCTAATTTAAAGAAAACAACAACAAAAAAACCTTTTTTGTTCCCTCTGCTGACAAAAGCAATTAATGAAAAAAGAAATCTGACATTGAAGTGAAAATTTTGGTAGTTGAAGAATAATGGCTTTTTGTTCTAAAATATAAATTATATATATATATATCTGACCATATGGCAAATGAGAAAAAATTTAAGGTTAGTAAATCCTTCATCTTCTTATATATTTAAGAAACAGACAAATAGATCTGTATTTTAATCTCTTTGGGGACTTTAAAGAGAGCATGTTGAACAGTGGATAAAGAAGGGAAGTAGTGTGTTTCTTTAATTTCCTCTCCCAAGCCTGATTCAAATCATATTGACACATAAAGAGAACAGTCTTATTGAAACAAACTTTTATATCCCATTGAAAGTCTGTTGTTACTGTTTCTCTTTTGGATTCTTTTCCCTGGAGGTTTGATTGTATTAGGAACTTGCTTCCTGCAAAAGCAAGTAAATGCATATAAGAGCACACATTCTCTCTTGGTAACCCAGTTTTCAAATAGATTAACAGACTGCCAGCTGTTTAAGGCAAGTATCAATTGTTGGAGAAAAATGTTGTAGACATGGCTCAGTGAGTGAAGATGCCTGGTCCTGAGGCAGGAGGTAAGATCTGACAGTGAGTGACTGGAAGCAGAGAGGGCACGCGGAAATGTTCAGAGATTCAGATAACAGGACGGGGCCAGGTCTTGAAAATGAGATAACCATATCTTTTGTTTGTTTTCAAGGCCAGAGACTTTTTACATTAAAAGTCAGTTTGCTGTATGAAACAATGTTTGTTGACCACATAAATTATTTCAGTGCTTGTAAAAATTATAAGGCCTTACTCTTTTCATAATGACTTGCCTAATAATTCTTGTATTGGTTAAATGTCATGTGTGTTTATGTGTGTATATAATGATACTTTTTTGAACCATAGATTAGTATTAAATTTGACCCTACTCAGCATTTTCCCCTCCTTTATATATAAAGGAAGTTTTCATATTTAAAGTTAAAGCAAGGGTGGTGGTGGTTCACCTGGTTGAGTACACCTGTTACAATGTACAAGGACCCAGGTTCAAGCCCCCTGGTCTCCACTTGCAGGGTTAAGCTTTGTGAAGTGGTGGTTATAGGTGTCTGTCTGTCTCTCTCTATCTCCCCCTTCCTCTCTTATTTCTGACTGTCTCTATCAAATAAATATAATTTAAAAAATAAAAGTTAAAAGAATTTTCATCAGCATTTTTTCTTTGTTCACTTTATAAATGAACTTATATTCAATTATAACTACTATTAAACACATACATCATTTTTTAAAGGACTGAAGTTTTATTAACTTGCTAATCCGTTGATTGATTTTATTAATGTACCTCATATTTGTTTTTCGCTATTTAGTTTCAGGATTCTTTTCTGTTTATAGACTTATGTTCAAATAATTCCAAACTAACCAAATATTTAACAGATCATTTTGTTGTTCTTTTTGACCTTTCAAATGTAACCATACTTGAAGTCTGGGAGTATGTTTGCACTAGAATATGAATCCTAACATAAAATGACATGAGCTGATATCTGGTACTTAGAAACCCAATTAGCTACTAAGTCTTGTGATTTGATATTTATGGAACGACCTAACTTTAAGTTTATTTACCTGTCATTAAAAGTAAACCAGGTGTGTAAAAAATGTGAGAGATTTCTTTAAAAGATGCCAGTTTTGCAATTAATTATATAATCATAAACTAGTGCAAAAAAGACTCCTTGAATTCATTTGTTTCTTTGCAGAGGAGGAATAATCCTCCTGCCCTGTCCTCGGTAAGCTTTCTGAGGAATATAACATCCCCTTGGTTACCAGTCAGTGCTTCACTCTAGGACTAGAGAAAGAGGGATGTCAGGTTAGGGAGTTCTGGGATGGAACTTGGCTGAGAGAAAGAATCTTATGAATCTTTACAGTTTCGAAATGCTTTACTTGCATTAGTGGTAGAACATCTGGTGAGGGAGGCAGTTAGTCTTTATTTTTCAGTGAAGAAAACTAATACAGTTACTACAAATAATGCAAATACTTGTGTAACAACATTTAGTCAGTAATTGGCATGAGTAAGACTTGAATTCACGTCTTTGACAAACTCGGTATTTTTGACTTGCAAAAAGGTGAGAGTGCTTGACAGAATCAAGCATTGGGCAAGAACTCACGTCACCTGAGGAAGACACTCACCCTCCCACCCCCAATATAGTCACCTTGGAATAATAATGCTTTCTTTTGAATGTTCATAAGAGATCTCCTTAAAATTAGATAATTAAAATTTCTGAAATTCTTTCTTTAAAAAAAAAAAAAACTCGTACGATATGTCTTTAAACTTTAGTTAAAGTGAGGATTATTTATGTTAGAATATTATCTGTTGCATGGTAGGCACAATAAATAATATTGTGCCTAGCAGATAAATCATAGTCAAGATCAATGTTATAAATGTTAAGGGGAAAGAAAAGTATTTTTCTGACATGTAGCAGGACATAGATTCAAAAGGGACTGGTGGCTGCCTAATAAGAAAGGGCCTAGTTTTAATAGTTTCATTTGTAAAATGCAGCTGTCTCATCCTTTTTTTTCTTAAGGATCCTTTATTTTCAATTAACTATGTAGTTTGTAGTGAAAGGAGAGAGCAGTTTTTCTTTTTCTTTTTTTTCCCCCCCACATAAAGTAACATCTTGAAGGTGAGAATAAGTATTCATTAAAAATCAATGTTATTTTGAAATGGGATACATTGTAATTCTTTATATTTTCCAAGTTTTTAGGTAGTTTTCAGATAGACAGACACCAGGATTCTGCTGCGCTTGGCATATGTGGTGGCAGAAATCAAGCCCAGGGCCTTGTGCAAGGCCTGCAGGCTACCTTCTGAGTCACCTCCCCAGAAACTGATAATTATTTTTAAATGGGAGGTTGGCATTTGTGTGTTGTAATGTTCTGCCTAAGCTGAGATTCTTAGAATATAATTGAAGAGATACTTGTATTCCTGTAATACCTTTTTGGTCTGTTTGATATTTACAGAAGTATTTTTAAAGTTGGTTGAATAGAGACTAATAATAGATCTTTTGTTAAATATAAAAAGAAAATGCCCTTTGTTTCCTTACACATAAAACAATGGGTTTCCTGTCGGACTGGTGTCTCTTGCTTTAAGGAATATACTTAGTTTTTCAGTAATAACAAAGTAGAGTAGAAACTATATATGATTTGTACATAGGCCATGGTTTTAAATGACCAGTATGCTTTCACTTCTCAAAAAGGGCATTTATTTGGGTTCATAGAAACGTATAGAATAAAGATATCATGATAGAGCAGTTTTTAAGTTGGATATCCTTAACCTCTGAGGGTTTTATTTTTCTTCGTGTTGCCACTTTACTTCCATTTCTGTGAACTGTTTCTTATTCTTGAATGGATTCATAGTTCAGAACTCCCAGAGTTTTACCTGAAATATGCCCTCTGCTTTCTCTCTCTGTTCAAGGTTGAAAACCTTTATGCTTGGTTAGTTTTCACATTTTATTAGATACTTGTATTTTGAGCGCTAGTCGTTACTAAAGCTTTGATGATTAATAGTATCTCCCTTCCCCTAAATATTTAATTTTTATTAAAAAGAAAGTGAGGTTTGTCAGATGAAATATTTAGGGCAGAGATGTGGTAAATAAAGAATAGAAGAAGAAGAAGGAATCTAAAAATTCCTAATCACATAGTTGCGCAGATAGAGGGGGAAGAAAAACAGCAGAATTCAACTTTTATAGATACCCTTCTTTGAACATAGTTTTTGGGGAGAATTTATAGTTAACTTTTTTTTTTTTCCAGCACTTTAGTTCTGAAGTGGAACCTGCTTTTCCACTTATAACTACCTAGCTGTGTTTTAAAGGAACATTTGTGTCAAGACAAAGCAGTTCTACTTAAGTGGCTTTGATACCTGAAAATCTGATTTTCTTTTTCAGATTTCCCAGTGGCAGCATTATATGCTGTTAGAAAATACAGGATTTGTTTGTTTCCAGCTGTGTGTCATTCCTTGTGCTGTAATGAGGTTGTTAGCATTTCTCCTGGGCTCAGTCATGTCCCTTGAATATTTTTCATTTAGTGACTTTTTATAATACGATATTGATGAATGGGAATGAGCCATCGAGCATCCTGTTGTTCCAGTTTCTACATTGTTTGCTTGTTTGTTTGTTTGTTTAGACAGAACCTAACAAGTAGAGATGGAAGAAGTAAAAATACCACGGTCCAAGCCCACCACCATAAATGGAACTGTGTCTGCCACGTACTCCCCCCTCCCCCAACCCCCAGTGTGGTCTAACTTTTTTAAAGTTCATTCATGTAGTCATGGTTTTTTGCTAATCATACACATGCATTTCTGTTGTTAGCTGAAACTAGCAGATAAAAATTTGAGATGTATTCTAACAATTTTGCGATGAAAATGTCTAAAATTTTTTAAATTTATTTATTCTCTTTTGTTGCCCTTGTTATATTGTTGTAGTCATTATTATTATTGATGTTGTCGTTGTTGTTGGATAGGACAGAGAGAAAGAGAGGAGGGAGAGAGAAAGATAGACACCTACAGACCTGTTTCACTACTTGTGAAGCGACTCCCCTGCAGGTGGGGAGTCGGGGCTCGAACCGGTATCCTTACACGGACCTTGAGCTTGGCGCCACGTGCGCTTAACCCGCTGCGCTACCGCCTGACTCCCTTAGAATTTTTAAATACCTAAAGCTTTGATAGGCTTTCATCTTGATTTATTTAATAAATGCTTTCCTCTGCCTTAGAGTCTTTTGGTTTTAACTACTTCAAATTCTTCTTTAGGTTCAAAGTACAGAGGGAGAAACTCCTCATGTCCCAGCCACTTACCAGTTAGGTCTCACCAAATCTAAAAGAGGTAAGTAGTTCAATATCCACTTGTTCCCTGAGCTCAATACCAGGGTGTCATCAGCTGACTTTGAAAAGTAGTCTTACCTCTCAGTAGTGTCAGTACCTGTAAGTATAAGAAAAACAAAAAAACATGCCTAAGCATGTATCTTTATTGTTTGCTTAGAGAACTTGTATCTTCTGAAGACTTCGGTGCTAATTAAGTGATGTTACATTGCTGATTCTCTTATTACCTTGTTCTGACCACAACTGTATCTACTCTAAATGTTTTTCAGAGCTATGTTATTCAGTTCTGTATTCTATCCTGGTCAGATAGAAAGTAATGGGAAGATTCAGGGCTCTCTTTCTTTTTTTTTTTTTTTTTTTACATTGTCATAATGTATTATTTAATTGAGTTTTTACTACTGAATTAGGGCTCCTTAGAGCACACAAATGTGCAGAAAGCCACACATCTCTCAGCAATAATGAAAGCTAGTTAGATTAAATTCAAAGTATGGATCAAAGGTGAGTGCCTGTAAGTAGCATTCTTACATTCTTCTCTGAATTATTAACTATTGACCAGAGAACCTTTGAATCAGTTCCATTTACTTTTCATTTGTAACAACAAAAAGACAAGTCTGCTCTTCCTTAATTTCACAAAACTTTGAGATTTAAAGAAAGAGGTTCAGATGACAACATAAGGTAGGCCTGTTTATTTTTAAAACTTTACACATGCTGAACCACCCTGTTTTTTTTTTTTAATTCATATGCATGTTCCTAGAATAGGAAATTACATGTTTTCTTCTGATTGCCAAAATGACTTCAAAAGAGACAATTTGCATGTATTCCCCCCCCCCCCATTGGAATCTAGCACTAAGAAATAAGAACTCTACTCTTAACTAGGTTATTATTACAGCTGTGGTCAGACATGAAAAGAACTTCTCTATTCGATTTTACTTTTCTTGAAAATCACTATGTGTATGTATTCCTGAGAGAGTATAGGTTATAACTATTATGGAATCTTCTAGATAGGTAGACAGAGAATATTGGAAAAAGCAGTTTGCTTTTTTTAAAAGGATGGTAAGATTTTTCAAGAGCAAACTATTTCTGCATTCTGTTGTTATTTCTAGGGGCATGATTAGTTAGCACTTTAATGAATCATATTTTGTAAGTTTGTGAGTGGTTTTGTGTTGTTAATGAAAGGAAGAGAAACCATGACAGTGTTTTATTTATTATTTATTTATTTATTTATTATTTAAGAAAGGAGACATTAACAAAACCGTAGAATAAGAGGGGTACAGCTCCACACAATTCCCACAATGCAGTCTTCATATCCCATCCCCTCCCCCGATAGCTTTCCCATTCTCTATCCCTCTGGGAGCATGGACCCAGGGTATTGTGGGTTGCAGAAGGTGGAAGGTCTGGCTTCTGTAATTGCTTCCCCGCTGAACATGGGCATTGACTGGTCGATCCATACTCCCAGCATGACAGTGTTTTAAGCATTATTGTAGGTGGCCTTTCAGATTTTAGCAGTGCATTGTCTTAGACTAAAATAATTTCACAATTAGAATCACTGGAAATATACTCATTTTGCAATATTAGTAAAACTGCATGTATATATATTGTACTGATCAGTGGGATTTTTGAAATTATAAGATCTTACTTTCAGGGGCCGGGTGGTGGTGCACCTGGTTGAGGGCACATGTTACAACGCTCAAGGACTCGAGTTCAAGCCCCTGATCCCCACCCGCAGGGGGAAAGCTTTACAAGTGGTGAAGCTGTGCTGCAGGTGTCTCTCTGTCTCTCACCCTCTCCACCCTTCCCTTCCCTCTCGATTTCTGACTGTCTGTAGCCAATAAATTAATAGATAATAAAATTTTTTTTTAAAAATCTTACTTTCCAGTTTTAACCTGAAGTTTACATACTGAAACCCAGAGAGGCTTAGTGATTCAGCATGTGTCACAAGTAAACATTCAGTAGCTATTTTGAGGGCAATCCAACATACTCTTTTTTAAAAATATATTTTATTTACTTTAATAAGAGAGCTACAGCAAGAAAGCTACAGACAGAGACTAGAGCACTGTAGATACTTTAGTCAAGCAGATTAGAAAGAGGCTCTGTATTGTTTATGAGATTGGGAAAATACTGTTTTCAGGTTTTGTTCTGTTACTGCTTAAATGTTTATTCTCTTTTCCTAGTTTTTGTCTTTTTTCTTTTGTTTTGTTTTCTTAATTTTGGAAATGGTGTTTTTATCTACCATGAAGGCAGAAGTCTAATACTTACTAGTTGAATCATTTTCTGTGGAAAACTGTTTTCTCCTTGGTTTGCTTGCTTGTTTGTATGTTTTGTCTGAGACCAAAATGTCTGACTTAATTTAGGAGCCTAGGTTATGATGGATAGTTTAAAGAAGAATTTCACCTACATTGTATTTAGTTCCTAAAGTGGACTGTGAGATAGGGACAGACGGTCTCTTTCTGGGGGAGAAAAGTTATCCTTTAAAAAGTGATAAAGCAGGAATTCCAGCCCAGGCCTGCCTTCCACTGCTCACGGCACCTGCTCTGAGATCTACGCCGTCTGAAGTCCACTTTAACCTGAATAAATGCAGACAGGACTCACACAGACAGTTGACATTGGCCCAGATTACTCACCCTTGTAGATAATATAAACCTTAGCATAAACACTCGGATAAAGTCAGTCATGTCAGCTTCCTTGGACTCTGGCAAATGCCCAACCAGATGGGCTCTTTTACTTTAGAAATCTTTAAAGGACTTACTTAATACTGTTGCCTTAGTGAAATAGTTACATTTGACTCATTCAGCAAACATGTTTAATGGTTAGCTTGTTCTAGGTCCTAGGATAGGAAGAAGAATGAATAGAAGTCCTGTCTTCAGGAAACTCACAGTCTGGTTTTTCTTTTTAAAGCCATGCAGACACAAAATACAGTGATAACTGCCAAGATAAGATAGTAATTATTGGGGCCAGGTGGTGGCTCACTCAGTTAGTGCACATATTACCAAACACCTGAATCAAGTGTTTGGGGGTTTCAAGCCCCCCCATCCCTGCCTGGAGCAGGGAAACTTTATAAGCAGTGGAGTAAGTCTCTCTCTCTCTCTCTGTCTCTCAACTCACTTTCTATCAAAAAGAAAGACCGGGGGGGGGGTGGGGGGGGGAATAACCATCAAGCATTGAGCCGCTGCAACAATGCTGTGGACCAGAAAAAAATAAAGTTATTTTCTCAATTAATATAATATATAATCAGTACTTAGATAGCATTTGAGTTTCATGGCTATTGCACTTTACCTAGGTTTATCAAGAATATGCATTGATTCCTCATGTTTTGTTATGCTGCTCTGCTAATTTTGAAATAATACTGCAGAATTTGTCAAGTTTTAAGGAGACAAAAATGGCTCTGTTGTATTGAAGCTGCTTTGGAAGTTGTACAGAAGTACACTGTCCTTGTGAACCTTCCTTAGTAAATTCAATCATTGTGACATCTTTCCCCCTTGGCTACTTGGAGTGCATATGTATGTATCGTCATCTCTGCCTTCAGTGGATTTATTTTTTAAGTCAGTTGGTTTCGAGGCAAGAAAATAAATGGGTTTTTAGTAAGATTTTATTAGGTACCAGTGGAACCTAGCTGAGTTTCATGCAACATCGTAAAATTACTGTTTTATTTTTTTAAATTAACTTTTTTTAATATTTCTTCCCTTTTGTTGCCCTTGTTGTTTTATTGTTATAGTTATTGTTGTTGCCGTTGTTGGATAGGACAGAGAGAAATGGAGAGAGGAGGGGAAGATAGAGAAAGGGAGAGAAAGACACCTGCAGATCTGCTTCACCGCCTGTGAAGTGACACCCCTGCAGGTGGGGAGCCGGGGGGCTCGAACCGGGATCCTTACATCGGTCCCTGCGCGTTGCGCCACCTGCACTTAACCCGCTGCACTACCGCCAACTCCCAAAATTACTGTTTTATAAAAACTCAAGAATGTTTGCATCAGGTCCAAGTCGTGACCGCCTAGTTGAGGGCCTGAGTCAACCTGTTCTCCGCCTGTGAGGGAGAAGAGGAGTTTCACAAGTGCTGAAGCTGGGTTGCAGGTGTTTCTCTCTATTCCTTTGTCTCTGCCTTTCCTTGTGTGTTTCTCTCAGTCTAACAAAAATGGAGACGAAAACCACTGGGAAGGTGAAGTGGTCTTACAGACACTGAGCTACAGTAATAATAATCCTGATTGCCCAAAGAAAAAGAAATGTTAGCGTCACCTTGAAATATCAGAGATATTAAGTACCCTTGAAAGCAAGTAACTTAATTTATGGGCCTAAAGTGTATTCTTAATTTCTTACTATGAAGATGCCAGAAGTTTTTGCATTCTCTTTCAATTCCATGTGTCATCTAAATATCTTTACATGGTAAAAATGATAGGCTTTGTGACTTTCATGTTTATTTCAGAATGTTAGTAAATTCTTGGACTTACCAAGATTTATTATAAAGCTTAATTAAAAACTACACATGGAATTTCTGGTAGGCTGCTTTCACAATTTGTTTGAAATTGAATTCTGTGTTATGAAGCCTCAGTTTTGCACAGCTCATAACATACTTGAAAACATAAATAAATGCCTAGAATCACATATGTAATAAATCTTGTTATCATTGAAGTTATAGCGGCAGTTGTATAGAACCACTTTTTTTTTTTTTGGTAGATCACCTCTTACGTACTGCAAGTCAACATTCTGATAGCAGCGGTTTTGCTGAAGATTCAACAGACTGCCTCCCACTTAATCATCTACAGGTAAATTGTTCTAGTATAATCGGAGCTGTATGAAACCCAGGACTTTGCTCACTGCTCTGGGCTCCTTTCTCACACAGATAGAGAGAGACACCAAAGCACTGAAACTCCTCTCCTGTGGGGTCAGGGCATGGGCCTGGACCAGGTGTGCATTCCAGTTATGACCCAGCTCTCTGACTTGACCAGAATCGCAGATTTCACACCGAAGGCTTGATGTTTAAGCCAGTGATCATTAGGTTTTTCTAACCACCGACTTCTTTACTTTTTACTGTCATTAAGCTTCAGCATTTTATGATTGTTTATCACGGGCATTAAGTGTGGATCCCTAACTGGCTGAATCACGGGATTTCTATGTCCGTGTGCCAGCTGGCTCAGAAGGTAGGCATGTCTGCATCTCCAAGAGGCTTGCAGTCTGCGAATGAAGTATGCGAGAAAGGTACACGAAAAGCATCTTAGTACATACAGAAACAAATTCTAAAGAAAAGCCGAAGAACTCACAAAAAAAAGAGCTTTTAGGAAATAGCATTTAGGGACCAGGTGGTAGCACACCTGGTCAAGCGCACATGCTACAGTGCACGAGGACCCGGGTTTGAGCCCCCGGTCCCCATCTGCAGGGGGAAAGCTTTGCAAGTGGTGAAACAGGGCTGTCTCTCCCTCTCTGTCTTCCCCTCCCCTCCCAATTTCACTCTGTCTCTATCCAACAAATAAAGATAATTAAAATTAATTAAAAAAAAAAAAAAAAAGAAAATAGCATTTAAGGGGCCAGGCAGTGGTGCACCTGTAGAGACCACATCTTGTTACCATGCTTGAGGACCTAGAGTCAAGCCTGAGTCCCAACTGAATCAGGAGGGAAGCTTCAGGAGTGGCAGAACAATGCTTCCCATGGCTTTGTCCTTCTTTCTGTCTCTATAAAGAAGAAAAGAAAGGGAGGGAGGGAGGAGCGAGCAGTGGAGTTGTATAGGCTCCAAGTCTCAGTGAAAGACAGAGAGAGGATTTTAGAGATGCACAAAAAAAAAAAGTGACTAAGGAGACTAGAAATAACAGTTGTGTAAGCAGGAAAAGTAGAAGGTAGAGACTTCGTAAAGGAAAGCTGTGAGTGACCCTAAGGGTGGAAAGATGAGAATTGAGGAACCGAAGAGCTCAGTGAGTAGGTCTGCCACACGTGCTGACAATCACATCTGAAGAGTCAAAGTGAAAAAGAAGAGCTGACGGTGTGAGTGTTGACTGTTCACAAGTGTCTAAATGAAAACATACGAATGCACGTGAAGTGCATCTGATAAAGTGAAAGTGATCAATGCGTTTGTTTTTACCACCTGGGGATGGCTTAGCATGGAGTTGTGTGGCTAGTGGAGGAGACTTAAGAGCAGGGCTTTAATGCAGAAAATGTTGAGATGAGGGAGTCAAGTGGTGGCGCAGCGGATTAAGTGCATGTGGCATGAAACACAAGGACCGGTGTAAAGATCCCGGTTCAAACCCCCGGCTCCCCACCTGCAGGGGAGTCGCTTCACAGGTGGTGAAGCAGGTCTGCAGGTGTCTGTCTTTCTCTCCCCCTACCTGTCTTCCCCTCCTCTCTCCATTTCTCTCTGTCCTGTCCAACAACAACGACATCAATAACAGCAATAGAACAACAAGGGCAACAAAAGTGAATAAATAAATATAAAAAATATATTTTAAAAAAAGAAAATATTGAGCTGAAACCAAAGACATACTGTAAACCTTAGGAGGCCATAAAGAGTGCACGTTGTAGGGGTCAGCTTTGGGAAAACAACAACAACAAAAAAATGATCATCTCCTCTGAGAGAAGAAGAGCAGTAATGATAAAGAGAATGATGAGTGAGTTTCTACCTCTGGGGAAGAAAGGAAAGAAACTTTTGCCTGTTTTTTATTTTTTTTTCCCCTCCAAGTCCATATCATGTTGTGTGAAAGGGAGATGGATGATAAAAAAATAAATTTAAGGAAAATAGTAAAAGCTTTGGTACAATCTTTCTGAGAAACAGAGGCTGAGAGAGAGCAGTTAAGGGTCTCGAGCAGCATGAGGTGGGAGACCCTGAAGTCGCTTGCGGGTGAGGTGCCTGCTGAGGTGCCTGCTGAGGCCCTGTTTGTCCGTCACTCCTCCTCACGCAGGTCCACGAGTCCTTGCAGGCCATGGGGAGTAGCGCTGACAGCTGTGACAGTGAGGTAACAGTTACTTCATTCGGAGAAAACCTTGGCACCCCAGCAGCACCGCAAGACCAGCTGTATTTTGACGAATCGGAGGAGGAGTCTCTGGTGCCTGTGCAGCAGGGCGGAGAGAAGGCCGCGCCCTTCGCCGACAGAAGCAGGTCAGGTAACCAGGATCTCTCCCGGGGCCAGACTGGCGAGGAAGCACAACAGCCACCCTGGGCCGGCAGTGCGGCGGGGCACGTCGCCGAAATGGCGGGAGGGAAGCCCGCGGACCTGCTGAGGGAAGCCAGTGCTGAAAGCGACGCGGAGCGAAGCAGCGAATGCGAGTTTGCTCAGTACACCACCCACCATATCCTTAAGTCGGCGGCTTCCATGGAATGCGCTGAGGAGGCCGCTGAGGTGGCCGCGGGGCCGCCCTCCTCCTTCTCCTCTGCCGACAAAGTCAGCACGGCCTTGCGGAGAGCTCAGAGGAAGGACTGCGGCCTGTCCGGTCCCAGAGTCGGCCGCAGCCTCATCAGGTCCAAAGATCTCTTAAAACAGAGGTACTTCTTCGCGAAAGCGGGCTACCCTCTGAGGAGGTCTCAGTCTCTGCCGACCACCTTACTGAGCCCCGTGCGGGTCGTCTCCTCCGTCAACGTCCGGCTGTCTCCGGGCAAAGAGACCAGATGCAGCCCTCCCTCCTTCACCTACAAGTTCACACCCGAAGAGGAGCGGCAGTCGGAGACCCAGGTGATCGGGCAGGACGGTCAGTCTCTGGTGAAATCGACCATTTTCATCTCTCCGGCATCTGTGGAAAAAGAAGCTTCCTGTCAGAGTGAGGCGCGCCCGCCGGAGGAGTGCTCTCACTGGAGAGCCTGCTCGCTGCTGGCCCCGGCGCCCAGGTCGCGCTCCACCTGCTCGCTGCACTCGGTCCCCTCTGAGTGGCAGGAAAGGCCCTGGTGTGAGCACACGAGGACGCTGAGCACTCACAGCGTCCCCAACATGGCCGCCAACATGGCCCCCAACATGGCCGCCAACATGGCCCCCAACATGGCCGCCAACATGGCCCCCAACATGGCCTGCGGTGCCCTCTCCTCCCCCCTAGGCTGTCCCTTCTCGCACAGACACGCCGCCTACCCTTACCGAGCGTGTCCTGTGAACCCCCCTTCTGCCATCGAAATGCAGTTACGAAGAGTACTACACGACATTAGGAACTCCCTGCAGAGTCTTTCACAGGTAGGCAAGAAAGTGTATCTTTACGGATTTTTGTTTTTGACCTTGAGTATCTTTGAATTTACCGAGAACCCAAGACCTGGAAGACATGAGTCCCCTCAGCTTTGTTTTCTTACCTGCCTAAACTCAACTGCTACCTCTCCTGCTTCACACTTCCCTCATCTCTGAGGGGGAGACGCCGTCACTAACCCAGAACAAAGTTAATTTCTCTGCCTGTGCTTTTCCCTCCCTTCTGGATAAACTTTTGTTGGCTAGATGTCCTTCCTTCAGCTCCCCCCCCCCTTTTTCCTTTGTCTTAGCCAATTTGTCACCTGATGTAGAAGTCTTCTTCTCAAGGAACTCTCCTTCTCTCTGCTGTTTGACAGTACTCACCACCTCTTTTCTGAGTTTGCCTCCTCCTGGTCTCTGGCACCGTCTCCTCCTGGTCACATCCGTAGCTCTCTGACTAAGCTTTCCCCTCCACCTACTGAATCCTGCTGCTGCTCTCGTGGCCCAGAAATGGTCTGCTGCCGTTGGGTTCCAAGACTGCAGCTACCCCCAAACGGTAATCAGGTAAAAGTGCAAATTTAACTGTAAGTGTGGTCTTTGTCTTAGCACAGTAAAATACAATAGTTAGTACGTGTGTAACATTTCTCAGTTTTCCACATAACAATTCAGCCCCCCCGCTAGGTCCTCCTCTGCCATCATGGTCCAGGACCTGAACCCTCCACTCCCACCCCAGAGTCTTTTACTTTGGTGCAAAACACCTAGGTTGGATTTTTGTTTTCACTAAAAGCATCTGTTCTGTCCTAGTGCTATAATCATTTATTTAAACCTCTTCTTTTTCTTTTTTCTTTTTTTTTGTAATTGCCACTTGGGTTATCACTGGGGTTTGGTAACTGTGATGAAGCCACTGCTTCTGTTGGTCTTTTTTTTTTTTTTTTTTTTTGCCTTTTATTTGGTTGGCAGGAGAGAAATTGCGAGTGGAGTGGGAGATAAAGACAACACCTACAGACTTGCATCACACTCGTGAAGCTCCCCTCCCCCCCCCCCCACTGGTGGGGACCAGGGGCTCAAACCCTGGTCCTTATGCATAGTAACGTGTGTTCAATCACATGTCCCATGACCTGACCTTGTTTTCTTCATTTCACTGTGAGAACACTTTAAAGCTGGCTTTTCCCCCTCTTTTTTTATATCCCTTTTATAGTTTTTCCTTCACTGCCTAAGGTAATGAGATAAGCAGTCTTTTTAAGAATGAGTGTCATACTGTTTGCCTCTTGTCATGATAGACTCTCAGCCAGACCAGTAGTTTTTTGCTTCAGAGTGACATTTTATCTTGCTTCTAAATGTTTGAAGAGTGAGTGTGTGTGTGTGTGTGTGTGTGTGTGTGTGTGTGTGTGTGTATGTGTTCCCTGCTTTCTTCTGTTGGTTTATTTTTTATTTATAAAGTGGAAGTGTTGACAAGACCATAGGATAAGAGGGGTACAGTTTCACACAGTTCCCACCACCAGATCTCCCATCCCCTCCCTTGAAAGTTTTCCTATTCTTTAACCCTCTGGGAGCATGGATCCAGGATCATTATGAGGTGCAGAAGGTGGAAGGTCTGGCTTCTGTAATTGCTTCCCCGCTGAACATGGGCATTGGCAGGTTGATCCATACTCCCAGCCTGTCTCTCTCTTTCCCTAGTAGAGCAGGGATCTGGAAAGGTGGGGTTCCAGGACACATTGGTGAGGTTGGTGTCATGGTAGCATCTACAGCTTGGTGGCTGAAAAAAAGCTTTAAAAGATATAAAGCAGGGGGCTGGGCGGTAGTGCAGCAGGGTAAGCACATATGGTGCAAAGCACAAGGTCCAGTGTAAGGATCCTGGTTCGAGCCCCCAGCTCTCCACCTGCAGGGAGGTTGCTTCACAGGCAGTGAAGCAGGTTTGCAAGTGTCTTATCTTTCTCGCCTCCTTTCTGTCTCTCCGCCCTCTCTTGATTCCTCTCTGTCCTACCCAACAACAACAGCTATGACAACAATAACAATAACAGCTACAACAAGCACAACAATAAGGGCAACAAAGTGGGAAAAATGGTCTCTAGGAGCAGTGGATTCATAGTGCAGGCATGAAGTCCCAGCGATAACCCTGGGACTAAATAAATTAACTAAATAAATATAAAACAGAACAAATTGTTAAATAGTCAGGAACCTGATTATTTAAAAAGGCAGAATGTAGCAGACGAGATTTGGGGGTCTCCATTTTTGGAAAAAGCTAGTAGGTCTATTTTCCTGCTTTCTTAAGGGAAACGGGGAAGGTCTGGTGTGGCACAGATGTGAACTCCTGTCCCTTTGCCTTTTTCTCATTCTAAATGTGTTCACATATACCAGAGACATGGGATTAAAGGTAGCATTCGGATTTCTTTCTTTGGTTCTTGCTTAGGACAATCAAGTCTGTTGAGGGGGGAGGGAAAAAGGGGCTTGTAGTCCCTAAATTCTCCCCTTTTTAATGCTCTTTTTAACACCGTAGATGATTTGGAAACCAGCCACTTTAACACTGAATTTTAATCATGCTTTAACTCTTTTGAAGTACCCTATGATGGGAGGACCTGGACACATAGCTGCTCCCTACAGTCCTCAGAAATCGTCTGTTCTACCTCTTTATGAAGTAAGTTGTCACTTAGATATACGTTTGCATTACAAAATAATTTTTGTGATTTGGAAGTATAATTTCCTTTTAATTTTTGAATTTTAGAATACTTTTCAGGAGCTCCACGTAATGAGGCGGAACCTGAGTCTGTTCAGAACACAAATGATGGATTTGGAATTGGCAGTGCTGCGCCAGCAAACCATGGCCTACCATCACATGACTGAGGAGGAGAGGTACAAGTTCATTTCATCTAATTTTCACAGAAAAAGCATTTTTCTATTCGAAAAAAAGTATCCATTTTATAAAAGCCAGCTTACAATTCTGCCTTTCCGGACCCTGGAAACTGTCAGATGTGAAGAGAAACAAAGGCAACAGTGTTAGTTACTAAGTGAACTTGCTTTTACCTTCATTGTATTAAGGAAGATAGTGCTTACACTGTATGTGTGAGTGTGTTTAATTTTTTTTGTTTGTTTCTGTTTTTCAGGATTAGGAATACTTGTGAGAGGACATAGAGGAAGAAAGACTAATTATCCTGATTAGTTAGACCCAGCTATCGTTGTCATTGTACTAATGTATAGAACATGAAATTCAGGGAGTCGGGCTGTAGCGCAGCGGGTTAAGCGCAGGTGGCGCAAAGCACAAGGACCGGCATAAGGATCCCGGTTCGAACCCCGGCTCCCCACCTGCAGGGGAGTCGCTTCACAGGTGGTGAAGCAGGTCTGCAGGTGTCTATCTTTCTCTCCCCCTCTCTGTCTTCCCCTCCTCTCTCCATTTCTCTCTGTCCTATCCAACAATGACAACAACAATAATAACTACAACAATAAAACAACAAGGGCAACAAAAGGGAATAAATAAATTAAATAAATATTTAAAAAAATTAAAAAAAAAAAGAAGATGAAATTCAGTACTTGGTGAGAGTTTTATTGTTAGGTCTCCCCAGACTTTTATTCCCCCCCCTAAGCATTTATTTTGCATTTCATCATACCTAGGTATGAAGTTAATCAGCTGCAGAGTTTGAGAAATTCAGTCCGAATGGAACTTCAGGATCTGGAACTGCAGCTGGAAGAGCGTCTGCTAGGGCTGGAGGAACAGCTGCGGGCACGCACACCTTCTCCCTTCCACTCCTCACTTATGGTATATTTCTTTGGGGGGTTTTCATAGTTTCTACCGAGGATACACTCAGTTCTGTTTAATTTAGGACATACCTCTTAATTTTAAAGCACCTGTCTTAATGGCAGTAGACTTCTACAGAATGCTCAGGAGCCCTTCCCACAAGTCAGTTGCCTGTGTACTTTGTGACAAGTGTCTTAAGTGCCCAGTATATTTAAAAATACCTTGAAAATTGTTTTTCATAATTTTTAACAGAGCACAATAAAAAGATAAATTTATTTATTTACTTTTTAAGGAAAACTGGTAGTGGGTTAACATGGATAACTAGACTTCAATTACTGTCCGTAACTAACTACAGAGAGCATAAATATTTTCTTTGTTTTTAAATTTCTTGTCTGTGACTAACTAGCCGTTCCCTTTAAATTTTTCCTTTATTTTGGATTCTTTTTACATAATGGGTTTTTTTAAAAAAATATTTATTCCCTTTTGTTGCCCTTGTTGTTTTATTACTGTAGTTATTATTGTTATTGTTATTGATGTCGCTATGTTGGATAGGAGAGAGAGAAATGGAGAGAAGGGGGGAAAGAAAGACACCTGCAGACCTGCTTCACCGCCTGTGAAGTGACTCCCCTGCAGGTGGGGAGTCGGGGGCTTGCACCCGGATCCTTAACACCGGTCCTTGCGCTTTGCGCCACGTGTGCTTAATCCACTGTGCTACCGCCCGACTCCCTACATAATGGTTTTTAAGGAATCAGATGACATATTCGTAAAGACAGAAAACATACATATGGCCAGCCAGTAGAATGCAAAGAAACACTTCTTCCTTTTTATACATTTAGTTGCTATTTTTTATTTGATAGGACAGAGAGAGATTGAGAAAAAGAAAAGAGGGTAGGGAGAGAGAGAGAGAGAAACACCTGCAGCCCTGCTTGTGTTTCACCACTTTTGAAGCTTCCCCCTTGCAAGTGGGGACCAGGGGCTTGAACCCACGCCCTTGTGCATGGTAATGTGTGTGCTCAACCAAGTCTTCCACCGCCCAGCCTTTTTCTTTTGATTTTGTATCATTTTTATGCTTTAAATATTACTTCTCAGGAATTTTTTACTTGAGTAGTAGTCTTATAGTCTTCGTAGTTGTAGAATATATTGTTTTTAAATGTTGAAGTTCTAGCTTTTTTTGTTGTTGTGGTTGTAAGTTGAGCAACATACTTTATTTTGCTAAAATTAATTAGTACAGACACATTTATATGGACACAGAGGAAGCAGAATCATGAAATAAGGATGTGTGTGTGTGGCCTGAGAGGCGGTGCATCAGATAGACTGCATGCTTCCCAGGCATGAACCCCTGGGTTGTAGCCTTGATACCACAGAAGAGACCAGCAGAGACAGGTTCCCAGGATAGTGGAGCCTGGCTTTAGTCTCTCTCGAGCTAGAAAGTAAAAATGGGGCTTGTGAGGTGGTTGCGAGGCGTCATCTGTGTTAGCGGCTCATGGTTTCATTCTCTTCACTGGGGAAAAAAAAAAAAAAGCGCCCTAAAAAAAAGCTTGTTTATACATATTTGTAGACCTTAGGGTAAGAGTAGCCTGTATAATTTTTAAAATATCTTTTTTTTTTTTTTTTTTTTAGTTAAAGGTTTTGATTCATTTTGAGAAATTTGTGTTGGTGACAGCCGAGAAACACTACATCCTTTGCACGTTCGATGGCAACAGCACATTTTGTAGGATTCTGTGACCATTGAAAGTTATGTTTGTGACATAAAGGAATACTGGAGGCAAGAATTAGCCTAGTCGTTTTATAATAAAACACAATTTGAAAATACACATATGGGGGCCGGGTGGTGGCGCACCTGGTTGAGTGCACACATTACAGTGCACGAGGACCCAGGTTCAAGCCCCTGGTCCCCGCCTGTAGGAGAACCTTCATGAGTGGTGAAGCAGGGTTGCAGGTGTCTCTGTCTCTTTCTCTCTCTTTTTAAAAATATTTATTTTTTTATTTATTCCCTTTAGTTGCCCTATCGCTTTCTCTCTTTCTCTCCCCCTCTGCTCTCAATTTCTCTTCGTCTAGTCAATAACAAGAAAAAAATATATATGTATATATATATATTTAAAAAAGAGAAATACACGCATGCATTCACATACGTAAGTATGTACTGTTATTGCTTTTCCAGGGGATGTGTAGCAGTGGAAGTGCTGATAACTTGTCATGTCCTTCTCCCTTGAATGTCATGGAACCTGTAAGCCTCTTTCCTTTGAAGTCATTGGGGAAAGAATGTATTTATTTCTTCTCTGTGGAGGTTATCTTCTGATACCTCCAGTTAAAGACCTCACCTATAGTGTTTTTCCTGAATATACGTAGTTTTGTTAAAGTTTGATTTTTAATGAGATACAATAAAAAAAAATCAGCATCAATAGCTAATAAGTACACTGGGCAATTGCTACAATAAATTCTGTATTAGGATCAGTGTGGCTGTGTTTTCTCAAAGTATCTTTCTGTAGCAAATACATTCAGACCACTATTGGCTGGGTCACTGAAACCACAGATAGGGAGCTGCAGATACAAGGGGACTCCTAGAACAGAAAATAACTCACAGGAGCAAGTTGGGTGGTGTAGTTTAAATATAGAGTTCAAAAGTTAAATTGATGAGAAATGAGTTTGCCCTTTCTGAAAGCCCACTGCCATTTTAAGCCACTAGGAAGCCAGCATAATTGCAGGAGCTTATCCTTATGTCCTCGTAGAAATGATACGTCATAAGAAATACTTACTTTATAGCCCCGGGGAAATGTGCTTTCACAGTCTGATTACAAGTCTATGGGTCTGTGTCGAGTTTGTGAACAAAAGTCTGGTTTTTATTGCACCTTAGGTAAATGGATTTATTTGGGGCAAAAGCAGTATGATTAACTAGTTTGTGCTTTACTAATTGATCTCGGGTATAAGAAATTTGGGCATCTCTGGTGGTGGCAAGTAATATCACATCCGACTTAATATTCAGTTATGCATTTTATGACTCGATTTTAATATGAATTTAGTTTTTTTCTTGGCTGATTTTGGAAATGAAATGACTATTTAATGAATGTGCTATCATCATGGCCTTGAAAATTGAATAATTTTGGCAGTAGTCACATAGGGGACTTTAATCTTTTTAGCTGCCATTCTTAATTTGGAGAAAGAAAAATTAATTTTTTTTTTTTTTTTACATCTCCAGGTCACTGAGCTTATGCGGGAACAGTCATATTTGAAGTCTGAATTGGGCCTGGGACTTGGAGAAATGGGATTTGAAATCCCTCCCGGAGAAAGCTCAGAATCTGTTTTCTCCCAAGCAACGTCAGAGTCATCATCTGTATGTTCTAGTCCCTCTCATGCTAATAAAAGAACCGGAGTATCTTCTAGTGACTCAGCCCGCAAATCCAAGACCCATCCGATACCGAGGAAGAAGGTATTCCGAGCATCGGTCGCCCTCACACCAACTGCCCCTTCTCGAACAGGCTCTGTTCAGACGCCTCCAGATGTGGAAAGTTGTGAGGAAGTCGGAGCTGCTGAAGAAGCCGTAAAGGCTGTGGGCCCTAAATCTGAAGTGGAAGAAGGACACGGCAAAGTACCGTCAGTGCCGGCGGCTGATGAAATGCATGGAGACGTAGAGCAGGACGAGCTGCAGCAGGTTATACGGGAGGTGAGTAAAGGGAGAAGGACATGACAAGTTATCAGCACTTCCACTGCTACACATCCCCTGGAAAAGCAATAACAGTACATACTTACGTATGTGAATGCATGCGTGTATTTCTCTTTTTTAAATATATATATACATATATATTTTTTTCTTGTTATTGACTAGACGAAGAGAAATTGAGAGCAGAGGGGGAGAGAAAGAGAGAAAGAGATAGGGCAACTAAAGGGAATAAATAAAAAAATAAATATTTTTAAAAAGAGAGAGAAAGAGACAGAGACACCTGCAACCCTGCTTCACCACTCATGAAGGTTCTCCTACAGGTGGGGATCAGGGGCTTGAACCCACAGCAGGGTCCACAGCAGCCTGTCCTATTCTCCCATGGGCACAGCCATCTTGGCTAGCCCGAGCGGGTGGTGGTGGTGGTGGTGGTGGTTGGGAGGGAAAGAGAGACCTGGAGCTCTGTCCCACCAATCGTCAAGCTTCCTATTATGCAGGTGGAGACCTTGACTTGAATCCAGATCCTTGCACATGATATTGTGTGTGCTTTACTAAGTGCACCCAGCCTGAGAGGTTTTTAAGCCAGCTAGCCATCAGTAGAGTTCATGTTTATTGAGGTGCAGTCTGAAGGCACTATTGTAAATTTTATATTCTAGTATGAGGTAATTGCAGTTCTCTATATTCACTTTGGTGAGGAAAGAATTGGAAGAGTTCAAAATAAATACACATGTGACAACTCGAGACCTTGTTTTCTTGCTGGTACAGTGAAGAATTACAGTTTAGATTTCTCCCAGTACTAACAGCTACTATTATATGTTTGTTGATCTAGGAGAGTGTGCTGTAGTTTTAATAAAGCATTTGATTGGAGTTAGTGGGAGGAGAAATGTGGAAGCTTTATAAGTTGTTGAAAAATAGCAGTATTTATATTTGATACAGCTTGAAACATTTAACCATAGCTCTAGGATATTAAAAGGACCACCACAAATTTAGAAATGTTAATAATAGCTAGGGGGTCTAAGGATAATTGAAAAAAGTAGTAAGATAACTATTTTTGAAATTAGGATAAAGTAGTAAGAAGGATATATGTGTGTATGCATTTAAAAAAATTTTTAGCTATCTTTTATTTATTAGGTAGCCAAAAATTGATAGGGAAAGGGGTGGGAGAGGGAGAGAGACAGAGGGACACCTGCCACATTGCTTCACCAAAGCTTCGTGAAGCTTTCCCCCTCCAGGTGGGGGGGACCAGTAAGTGATTTCCTAGGAGCAAAGAATTCCTAAACTAGACAACTGATTCTTTGTTGCTAGAACATGGCGTGGAAGTCATAGTTCCTGACAGACCACCTTAGTCCTGAAGACTAAGAACCTTCAGAAGAACCTCCAATCTAGATAAGATGCACTTTAACAATTTAAGACAGCGATAATTGCCGTACAAGGCAAGTGTGTGAAGAATGTTAGATAGAATTTATTATTAAACCCACTAGGTAAAATCTCCCTGATGTAGAATTTGAAGAATTTGGAGGAATTTGGGATTAATATTTACCCTTTTACTGTCTACAAAGAAGGGCTTGTTACCAATGGGGGGGAAAAAATATATATATATATATATATATATATATATATGTCAAGAAAGGCATAAATGTACTGAAGGCAGTCAGCTTTTAAAAACACTTTAGACACGTGCTCATATTTAATACCATACAAGATAGGACTTTTTCTATGTGTGGCGCCAAAAAAAGTTGAGCTCACGCTTCATTTTCTATGTTTTTGACCCAGATGTGAACCTGATCTCCACCACACTGTGGGAAGCTTCAGTGCTGGGTTTTCTTTCCTCTCTCCCTTTGTCTCTCTCTGTCTGGAGACGTTGACCCAGTGTGGTGAAGTCCACGGTGATGACAAGTGTGTATGCATGTAAATTTCTATCATCACGGCTCAACTGCGGTGGTGTTCTCTTAAAATTCCTTTACAAAACATTTCAGAGTTCAGACTAGTCTTTATTCCTTTAACCCTGTATGCTACTCGATTCCGTCTTTTAAAGCTTATGGTGGTATAAACTATCAAGAAAATTAGATTCTGCCTTCCCAGTCAGTTCTGGGCCTCTAGGCCCACTGACAAAGCTCCTATTCAGGGAGGCGAGATTTAATCTTGAACTGAACGGTTTTGCAGGTGAGACTTAAGTGTGTTTGGCAGACACTGTCAGAGAAGTCTCCTTACTGCACTCACTAGTGGGTGCATGAAGACAATTATGTCTCTCAGGCTTTTGTTTCCATCATTTCACAATTGGTGGATTTTTTTTTTTAAAGAATCCTTTCAACATTTATAATGTGTTAATACGATAGAATAGAGAGTGACAAATATTGAACAGCTTCATTCAATAGTTAAGTTTTTGTCAGATTAGAAGTACTGCTTTTCTGTACAGATTGTTTATGTTATCATGAGAAAAAGTATCCTCTTGGGGCTTACCAGGTCGTCTGTGCATATGTTTGTAATTAGTGGCCTTAAACCATTGACAGTTACTTTAAAAGTAGGTAAAAAGATTACTTAGTGGAATGAATGTGTGCCATATAGCAAGTTTAACAGAATTAGACATCAAAGTAAACATAAACCTTTTTTGAATGGGAAAGTAATATTGTTTGGTGGAATAGTCAGGTTTCCAATCTCTTGAGCATTTCTGGAATTTTTTAACTGTTACTTATTTATAAAATAAAAAATATCAACAAGACCATAGGATAAGAGGAGTACAATTTCACACAGTTCCCACCACCAGAGTTCCATATCCCATTCCCTCCCTTGAAAGCTTCCCTGTTCTTTATCCCTCTGGGAGCATGGACCCAGGATCATTATGGGATGCAGAAGGTGGAAGGTCTGAGTTCTGTAATTGCTTCCCTGCTGAACATGGGCGTTGGCAGGTCGATCCATACTCCCAGCCTGTTTCTGTCTTTCCCTAGTGGGGCAGGGATCTGGGGAGGTGGAGCTCTAGGACACATTGGTGAAGTCGTCTGCCCAGGGAAGTGAGATTGGTGTCATGGCAGCATCTGGAACTTGTTGGCTTGAAAAACATTAAGATATAAAGCAGTACAAATTATTTGAATAGTCAGGAACCTAAAGGTAAGAATAGAGCACATGAGGAGTTGCTTTTTGGTTTGGATACTTTGGTGACCTTGAATATTTTTGGGAGTGGAGGGAATGATCTCCTCAGGGACTGGCAGTTCAGGGAAACACAGATAGATTCTTATGGAATTTCTCAAGGCTGTTCATTGTACTGTTATAACTAGTGGAAGTCATCTAGGCAGCTGATACTGAATCTCAGGATCTTTATGTTTTTGTTTGTTAAGTTCCTACCCTTGATCTGTGCCTTTGAGAATCTTTGTCCCCACCTGCAGGGGAGTCGCTTCACAAGCGATGAAGCAGGTCTGCAGGTGTCTATCTTTCTCTCCCCCTCTCTGTCTTCCCTCCTCTCTCCATTTCTCTCTGTCCTATCCAACAACGATGACATCAATCACAACAATAATAAAACAACAAGGGTGACAAAAGGGAATAAATAAATAAATAAATAAAAGAATCTTTGTTTACTCAGGCTCTGTGCCTACAAAAACTTACTCCTGGTAATTTTCTTTAATTATTGGATAGAGACAGAGAGAAATTGAGAGGTGATGGGGAAGATAGAGAGGGAAAGAGACAGACATCTGCAGTCCTGCTTCACCACTTGTGAAGCTTTCCCCCTGCAGGAGGAAACCAGGGGCTTGAACCCAGGTCCTTGTGCACTGTAATGTGTGTGCTTAACCAGGTGCATCATCGTCTGGCTTCTTCTTGTAATATTTTTTTTCCCTTTTAAATTCAGAAAGGGAAGGGATTGCAAAGGATAGATACCACAGTACCATTTCATTGTTCATGAACCTCCCAGGCACCATGCATGTGGGGTCAGGGGCTTCAGACATGCCAAAAACCGTGCATTCTGCTGGGTGAACTCTCTCACGCTCCCACCTTTTAATATCAGTGTGGCAGGCAGTTCACCCAGTTCACCCGACATCCTTGAAACATGCCATTTGGTCTGTAGCACAACTTGCCTGACTTCTTACCAGAACTGCTGTCAGCGGTCACTTGCTATATCATACAGACTTCCAGAAGAATAGATAAGGTTACGTGGATGTCACCTCACACGTCAGATGTGAAGCCAGTCTGCTTATATGGCCAGTGAAAGTTTTGTCTTTATCTTGTATGACTTTTTTTTTACTTTATACTCAGGAAGATCCCTCCCAATAGGGTTTTCTCAGTCCTGATTCTTTCAACTTGTCTGCAACCTAAGAAACTTGAGAATGAATTTATTTATCCAAGCATTCACCTCGTGGATAATGTATTCAAGTCACTTTGTCATTTACACAGCCTGTTTGCTTTTCTGCTTTCACTTTCTGTTTGTGTTTGATATTGATGCCTTCTCACTGTCTCACACCAGCATTGAGCACTTCCCCCACCTGCCTGTGGGTTAAAGGAAAAGGTTACTAAGTAGATGCAGCGTGGAAGAGAGGCTAAAAACAAGAGCAGGCCCAGCAAGGTAGCTCACTGGAGAGAGGGCCCGCTTGGCCATGCAGGGGACCCAGCTTAGAGCCTGCCCTCTACCTGGCTAGGGAAGGTGCTACCATGTGTCTTCCCCTCTCTTCACTTGTCTCTCTTCCTATTTGAAAAATATGGCTGGAAGCTTCAAGCTCCAGCAACAACAACAACAAAAAGAACAAAAAACAAAAAGCAAGTAATGACACACCCCTCAAGGGCCAGGCGCCGGCAGACTGGCAGACAGGGTCTGTGGAGTGCTTGGTTTATGTCAGGATTCACTCAGGAATAAGGCCTGTTCCTTCCCCACAAGTTCAGAATTCGTCAGATTTCTTTCTGCTCCTGTGAGGAGCTACTTCGGTCCATTCAGCTCGTTACCGCTTCTCTTTACCCAGTTCTTGCTGCTATAGTTTTTCTGTATTCCCCAACCATCTGAAATTGGAGTTACTTTTTTTTATTATGAAGTCTGCTGTGCTTTGATGATTTACTGTTTTTCACTCCTTTTTTCCATGAGTAGCCCCCAATTTTTGAAGTGCAATCTTTTCTCATGTCACTAATGAATTAGTAATTTTTACACTATATGATAGCATTATTATTTGGTCTTCTAGATTATGACACCCTTGGTAGAAAGAGACTTTTTTTTTTTGGTAACTTAAATTCCTTTTTTAAAAAAACTTTATTTCATTTGATAGAACAGAAAGAAATGGAGAGGGGAGGGGTAGAGAGGGAGAGAGAGAGAGAGAAAGAGAAGCACCTGAAACACTGCTTCAAGGCTACTGAAGCTTTCCCCCCTGCAAGTGAGGACAAGGGGCTTGAACCTGAGTCCTTGTGCATGGTAATACATGCACTTAACCAGGTGCACCATCAGCCGGCCCCCAGGACTTTTAACTCTCACTCCACTAATGTGTGTACTCCTCAGAAACGGTGCCATACATTTTTGGTGTGTGAAGAACAACTTTTGGCTAGTATTTTTTTTAATATGTATTTATGTATTTTCCCTTTTTTGCCCTTGTTGTTTTATTGTTGTAGTTATTATTGTTGTTGTTACTGATGTCATCATTGTTGGATAGGACAGAGAGAAATGGAGAGAGGAGGGAAAGACAGAAGGGGAAAGAAAGATAGACACCTGTAGACCTGCTTCACCTTCTGTGAAGTGACTCCCCTGCAGATGGGGAGCCGGGGGCTCGAACTGGGATCCTTACGCCGGTCCTTGCACATTATGCCACCTGTGCTTAACCTGCTGCACTACTGCTCGACTCCTGGCTAGTATATTTTTAGAATGATGAGTCACAAAATTTAGTATTTCAATACAGTCATTAAAGAGCATTCTTTCTTTTGAATACTTATGTATAAGTTCATGTATCATGTACCACTTTTTCCTGGCAGATTACTGTAGAGTTATTTTCTGAAGACTTCAACTGAGATGCGTTCAGGATGTACTTAAGAATATTTTAGGGGGTAGGGGGAGTCGGGCTGTAGCGCAGTGGGTTAAGTGCAGGTGGCGCTAAGCACAAGGACCGGCATAAGGATCCTGGTTCAAGCCCTGGCTCCCCACCTGCAGGGGAGTCGCTTCACAGGCAGTGAAGCAGGTCTGCAGGTGTCTATCTTTCTCTCCCTCTCTCTGTCCTCCCCCTCCCCTCTCCATTTTTCTCTGTCCTATCCAACAACAATGACAACAATAATAACTACAACAATAAAACAACAAGGGCAACAAAAGGGAATAAATAAATAAAAATAAATATAAAAAAATATATTTTAGGAAGTAGATCAGACTAACAGGAAGTTGTAGGGATGTAGAATTTCTAAAAGCTTCTTGAGAGTATATGAAGTGCTAATTTGGGAAGGCATTACCAATTTATTTCTGGAAGTACACATATAAAGCACTCACAAAGGGTTATTAGTATGTGAAGCTATATCATAAGAAAGAACAGATGTGGATAGGCCTGCACAGTGTGTGGACATCTGGAGGAGGGCATCGTGATGGAATTGCCACTGCTCCTAGATTTGTTTGCGTTTTCCGATGTAATATGAGATGTCTGTCCATAGCGGAAGTGAAAGAATCAAGCACCTGGCAGATATCCCACACAACTTTAAATATATATATATGTTTCTTTACAATTGATGATTACTTAAGAGGATGTTCTTCATGTTTTAAATATATTGTAATAGGGACCACTCACTCTTTTCACTTATGATGTGCATGTTAAGTTGAAACAATATATGATTTTTTAAAAAAATATCTACTTTCATTTGATATTCGTAGGCAAAATACCTATATAGCTTTCTGTCACTGGCAGGTTTTCTCATGAGGACACTGAATATCTGTTGCCACAGAAAGGGTAGGCCTATCAAAGACATAAAAGTCTTGTATTTTTAAAAAAGAGCCTTGCATTTCATTATCTCTACCAGGTTTTTAATGTTATAAAGCAAATTACATGATAGAAGTATTTTTGAAAGACTGACTTACTCAAGGAAACTGACTAGAGCACTGCTCAGACCCACAGCATAAAGTGATTCAGGGTATTAAACCTGCAGACTTGAGGATCTTCACATGATAGCTGTGTGCTTTAACAGGCTAAGCTGCCTCCTTGTCCCCTGTAGAAGTTTTTAATCTAGAAAATAAAAATTCCTAATGCTATCAAATTAAGAACTGTGAGTTTTGTTTTTTTTTTTCCATGAGCAATGAATCAAAAGGTGAAAACACTGCCTGGTGTTGCCAGGGATTCCGTAGAATTAAATCCTACTAGTTTTTCTGAAGACAGGCAACAACAGTGATTGCCATATGTTAAGTTCTTTGCTTTCTTTCTTTTCATTCTAGATTAAAGAGTCTATTGTTGGGGAAATCAGACGGGAAATTGTAAGTGGACTTTTGGCAGCAGTATCTTCAAGTAAAGCATCTAATTCTAAACAAGACAGTCATTAAATGGAACTTAGAGGTAATTTTTTCTGAACGTCTTTATTTAGCCAAGTGTAAATTAGTACTTTACAATGCATTGTTTCCATCACACGTGATGAGTTAACTTTTGACTTGCACATTGTAACACGTGCACTCAATCAGGCACGCCACCGCCCGGCCCCAGAAATCATTCTTAAAAGTTATTAAAGAATGTATAATGTTAGCTATAGAATATCAAAACATACTTCGATAAATTATGTCATAAACTACTAACATTTTTGAGATACATGATAAGAGAATTAAGGAATTCATTTTAAGGCATTAAAGAAGATGTATGCAGATCACAGGAGAATCTAATACACACGCACACAGACTTTTCATTCCCATTACAAAGAAAATCTGACTAATAGCCACTGACATGTGGTTAATGTTCCCTTCTCTTCCCTTTATTTAAGGTTGCACGGATACTCTTAGCTGAATGATCCCGGAGTAGTGAATGATACACACTGGTGGAGGTATTTGTGCTTCAGAGGATAACTTGCTGCTAGCTGGGCTACTGTAACCGGTGTGCAGTGTTCTCTTCCTCTTTGCCTATCTTTTATCATTTTAAAAAACACACATAGAAACTTAGGCACTTTGCTGGCTTCATTTTTTTCCCCCTAAACTGTAGTCATTTGAGAAGTCTAATATTTATTTTGTATGTCAGTACTTTCCAGTTGATTCCCTCTGTAGAATTAATTTTAAAACTTGAAAACTTCTAGATCTAACCAACTTATAAATAACATATTCTTTTAGACTAGCCTCTTAAAACACTGACCTCTGTGAGGTATTTACTGTGCAATAACTGATTCATTTTTGAGAGCTTGAAACAACCAATGATTTTCCCTCCACTGCTGTTAGTTAGTGTCACTTCCAAGAAGAAAAATTGTTCTGTTGTAAAAAATTGCTCTTAATTCTTGAGGAGGTTACTAATAGCAGTAGGATAGACTTGTACAAGGAGATCTACAACTACTTAATGTTCTTACACTGTAAACATTGTTACTTTACCCAAGACAATTGTAATTTTATTATCGTTTATTTAGTATTTTTCTTTTGGAAATGTGCATTACATTAAACACTATGTACTTTTTTTTTTTTTTTTTTTGCATTGTCTTAACTTCTTTATAGTAAGGAGAGATTCCTTCTTTTACTTTTAGACTAAATAGTGGAGTATTGCCAAAATAATGGGACACGTGACTTGAATGGATGGAAATGAATAAGCTGGGGGTTAGTTTTTTTTTTTTTTCCTCCAAATTGAAGTAATTTAGACTTCTTTTACTCATGATGGATGGCTTTTAACTCACTTTTAACCAGCAATAACTGTATTGTTTTCATGGTGGGGAAAAAAGGAGGGTGGCTTCCTATTTGGTTTTGTATGTGCTAAGTAAATACAGAAAGTAACAACCAAATGTCATTGAAATTATTATTTTAGCATTTATAATTATAAGCTCCTGTATTTCTTTGTGTGAAATTTAAATCAAAAGTGGTTTAAATAGTAACAATATTCTTTGAGAGAATAGCCAAAAGGCTTGTAAATGTTTGAATTATCACACAAAGACTGATTTCTAAAAGAAAAATTAAAACAATAAAGTATTTATTTTGCCTAATTTGTCTTTAGTGGCGTCTTTTCTGGATCGACAACAGGAAGATTTAGATTGCATTAGATTTGACGAGTAATAAATAAGCTTCAAAATAATTGAAGCATAAAATCTAATAAGCTGATTCTCTTTTCCTGAAAATGATTATATGATGCTTTCAAACGTGCAGTATTATTAGACCACCCAGGAGGAAAAACATATACCAGTGACTATTACTCTCCTAGTCTTGTGCCATCCAAGACCAAATAAAGCTTTCCTTTAAAAACGGTGTGAAAGTACAAAGAACACACACTACACTATTTTCTTATTCTTTAACTAGAGTATGCGGAAATTTTCACTTCTAATGAGATTAAGGATAAATATAAATAAATTAAATACTAAAAGTAACATAGACATGAATTTTTTTAACTATTTAGTTTTGCTTGCATTTTTACTTTACTCTGGCAGTATAAATTATCCAGATTTTGATCAAGAAGACCTAGAAATACAGCCAGTGAGCAAATCAATTCAGTATTGGGCAAATATTTTAATTAGTACCTACTCTGGCTGCATTCTAACTATAATGTTAGGAAATTCACAGCCTTTCACACAGAATGGGGGGGGGTTTATGGATCTTTGTGCTCTTATCTTCAAGATTAGTGCTCTGTTACTAACTGAATAACTAATCACTCCCTTACAGAGTGCCCGTCTGCTTACCAGAATACATTTCTTAAATATCTTTAAGAGTACTGCAGAAATACATTATTTAGAACTTTCGATCAAAGAAAACATTTTGGAATTAAATCACATTTTTTGTTCATTTTGAAACCCTCACAGGCTGTTGAAATGGGGGGAAAAAACAGGGTAGGTAAAGTGGGTGAGAATGAATATGTGAAATAACATATTTTGAAGAGCAGAGGACATGACAAAGTAATTGCTTTATTTTATAAATAAGATTTGAAGTGATGAGAAAATATTTTGCTCGGACCTGTGCACTGCACTAAAAGTAAAGTGTGGGAAGGAGTGGCAGGGAAGAGGCTGGGCTAGGACCTGGGGTGGGGGGTGGGGGTGATGAAGGCTGGTATCCTAGTGCATGATGATGGACTAGGACCTACTGGGGCTGAGAGTGTTTGCAGACACCTATCAAAGAGGAGAGTATGTAACTATATGTTAGCAGCTGTAGTACAATAATTAGCACACACACACACACACATATATCTGTTTATGGAATTTCACTGAAAGCAATACTCTGAAAATGCCGTTATTCATAAAAATCAAATTACCTGGGAGTCAGGTGGTAGCACAGCGGGTTAAGCACAGGTGGCGCAAAGCTCAAAGACCGGCATAAAGATCCCGGTTTGAGCCCATGGCTCCCCACCTGCAGGGGTGTCGCTTCACAGGCGGTGAAGCATGTCCGCAGGTGTCTATCTTTCTCCCCCCCTCTCTATCTTCCCCTCCTTTCTCCATTTCTCTCTGTCCTATCCAACACCGACTACAACAATAATAACTACAACAATAAAACAACAAGGGCAACAAAAGGGAATAAATAAATAAATATTTTAAAAAATCAAATTACCTGATATTTTATATACATGAATATTTGATTGACTAGGTCTGGAGTTTAAATGTGTGTGTTTTCTGAAAGTTCTCAGATGAGGTATACTATGTTTCTAGTCCATAACTTGAACTATTAGCATATAAATGCAGTTAGATAAGTAGGTCCTGCTTCCTGCTTGCCTTCAAAGGGGTAAGTTTATTAAGTGGGAGAACGTTTGTTTGTTTGTTTGTTTTTGCCTCCAAGGTTAGCCCTGGAGCTCTGCCTGCACTACAAATCCACTGCTTCTGGTGGCCATTATTTTTTTTTTTCCACTGTTGTTGCTGTTGCTGCTGCTGTTGTTGGATAAGACAGAGAAAAATCAAGAGAGGAGGGGAAGACAGATGGGGGAGAGAAAGACAGACCTGCAGACCTGCTTCACTTGTAAAGCGACCTCCCCCCCCCCCCCCCCGTAAGTGGGGAGCCCGGGTCTCAAGCCTGGATCCATGCGCTGGTCCTTATGCTTCGCACTATGTGCACTTAACCCAGTACACCACTGGAGAAGGGTTTTTTAACTTCAAGAAAATCTTGAGACCCTGTTCAGGGGTAGTTTTTATAACCCAGAGTTCAAATTTGAAAACAAGTGGAAGCACAGCATGTAAAAAGGGAACCAGTACTTCATGGAATGGTAAACCAGATGGTCAACGAGAACGACATGGCAGCAGTAACATTAGTGAGGAGCTGCTTGGTAGCTAGCAGGTAGTAAGTCTTTGTACCATTTTGTCCGGATGCTGAGAAAATACCAAATGTCTTGTGTTTTGAGTCTGCTAGTGTAGAACCAGAATGAAACCACAAAAAGTTCACAACTAGGAATATTTCAGAAGGAGTCAGCTCTGGTTTGGGGTTTGTTCTAGTCATTGGTGTTCGGAGAGTTGTGTGGGATTTTGTTTTTTCACATTCCGTTTGGGAAGAGATTAACAATAGCACCTGTGTCAAACACAGTATAATGTTATTTTGTGTTCTTGAGTTAATTGTTTGGCAAATCCACCTACCAGTGAGTGATTCATGGTTTGGTTTTGTTTTGGAACATTTCTAGTAATTCCTTTTATTCTTCATTTCAAGGTGAAAAAAAATCCCCTAAGAAATTACAGAGCAGATATTATCCAATGAGACAGTTCGCAGATGAGTCTGTCACCCACCTCTGTCCAGAAATGGAACTTGACTGAGCCATGGAGGACATCCGATAAATCTCAGTTGCAACAGGCTTGATCTATCCGTCTTTGGTTAGAAAGTACTGAGAGCATTATTAACCAAGTGAGATGTGTAAGCTGATCTGTGTAAGCACTCGATAGAATGAAAATGCAGGGCCTGCACCCCAACAGCTGGGGCCCTAGTCAGGGAGTCCTGAGACTCCTAAACAAACATGATGGGCATGGGGCTGGGTGGTGGTGCACCTGGTTAAGTACTCACATTACAAACAGGATGGGCCTACACCTCAAATAAATCCTCCTCTCCATTGTTACCGGTCATCTCTATCAGGAACAACAAAAAAGACCCCTTGGTGAGCCCCCCATAGGACCTTGCCCTCAACTTGGATTAACAATGGTAGAGAATGTTCCATCCTCCGAAGGGAGGCTGGACAGCACACTGTATGCTACGCCTGAGGAAGATGGGTCGATATTGGGGCAGCTTGGAACATTCTTACTCATGACCACAGAATGTGAGCTCAGATCTACAGGGATGCAGAGGTCACATAGGCTCCTAAGCTGAATATGGGCCCCAGATCACATCAAATTGATGGGGTTCACAGTCAACAATATCTGTACGCCTTTCCCATATTTGGGAGCTACTCTTCCCTGATCCAACTTTCTGATCCTTTATGTAGCCATGACATCATCTAACTTGGATCCACCTGCATATCAGGTTTCAGGCTCGGGGGAAAAAAGAAAAGAAAAAAACTAGTATAGCCACAGGCCCTTTGGAATATAACTAAAATATGCCTGCTAGCTATCTACAAAATGGAGGACCCCCCCCACCCCTTTCATCTGCACTATTCCAGCCTTTAGGTTCATGATTAGTCAACAATTTGTTTGGCTTTGTATGTTAACTCTCTTGTCAACCACTAGGTTCCAGATGCTAGCATGATGCCAACCAGACTTCCCTGGACAGACAACCCCACCAGTGTGTCCTGCAGCTCCAATTCCCCAGAACTCTGCCCCACTAGGGAAAGAGAGAAGCAGGCTGGGATGGATCGACCTGTCAATGCCCATGTTCAGCTAAGCAGGGAAGCAATTCCAGAAGCCAGACCTTCCACCTTCTGCCTCCCACAATGACCCTGGGTCCATGCTCCCAGAGGGATAAAGAATAGGAAAGCTATCAGGGGAGGGATGGGACACAGAGTTCTGGATGGTGGGAATTGTGTGGAGTTGTACCCTTCTTATCCTATGGTTTTGTCACTGTTACCTTTTTATATATAAAAGAAAAGAAAAGAAAATTCAGGGCCTCTTCAGACCTCCTCAGACTGGGAGGACAACTGAAACTGCCCGGATGGAGGATGGTTCGTTTTGCAGAATTGTGCATGATTATGCCATTGCTCTCGCTCTCCCTCCCACCCCTCGCTTTTTTTTCTTGTGAAGCTAGGAAGTCATGCTTGTACTGTTTCACCCCTCTGTTTTTTTTTACACAGACACACAGAGAGAGAAGACTATAGCATAGTCTGTGAAGCTTCCCTCCAGTGCCACAGTGCTCCTATGAGGTGCTGAGGTCCAAACCTGGAGCCTCCTGTGAGTGCCCTTGTGAACACACAGTCGCCTAAGCACCATGATAGACATTTACACCTTTTTTCTGGAGCAGAAGGATAGAGAGCTCACTTGGTAAAGCTCACGCATTTCCGTGTGTGAGGATTCAGTCAAGTCCCCAGTGGTTAAATGCAGATCACCTGCATAAGGAAAGCTTCATGAAGAATAAAATAGGAAAGTGCTTTGGTAGCTCCCTCTCTTGTCCTCTCTGTCACTATCATTTGTATCTTTTTATTTTATTGTGACCAGGATTATCTCTGGGACTTAGTCCTGGCCCTCTGAATCCACTGGTCCAAGGGGTTAGTTTTCCCTTTTTTTTTTTTTTTTATCCTTCCTATTTTATTGGGTAGGGAGATAGGAAGAAAGTGAAAGACAACCGCAGACCAGCTTCACAACTCATGAAGTGTCCCCTTCCAGGTGAGGGGCAGGGGCTCAAAGCCCAGTCCTTATGCACGGCAATATGTACACTTAACCCAGTATGCCACCACCCAGCCCTTATTAATTAATTAATTTTATTTATTTCTACTAGGACTACTGGAACTCCAGTCTTTGCAGTCATTATTTTTTTTTCTTTTTGATAACAGTAGAGAAACAGAGAAAAAAGGAGAATTTTTTTTTTTTTTAAATTTAAATTTTTAATTTAAGAAAGGATTAGTGAACAAAAGCATAAGGTAGGAGGGGTACAACTCCACACAATTCCCACCACCCAATCCCCATAACCCACCCTCTCCCATGATAGCCTTCCCATTCTCTAGCCCTCTGGGAGCATGGACCCAGGGTCATTGAGGGTTGCAGAAGGTAGAGGGTCTGGCTTCTGTAATTGCTTCCCCGCTGAACATGGGCGTTGACTGGTCGGTCCATACTCCCAGTCTGCCTCTCTCTTTCCCTAGTAAGGTGTGTCTCTGGGGAGGCTGAGCTCCAGGACACATTGGTGGGGTCTTCAATCCAGGGAAGCCTAGCCAGCATCCTGGTGGCATCTGGAACCTGGTGATTGAAAAGAGAGTTAACATACAAAGCCAAACAATTTGTTGAGCAAACATGGATCCCAAGATTGGAATAGTGGAGAGGAAGTGTTGGGGAGGTACTCACTGCAAACTCTAGTGTAATCCTGCTTTCAGGTATATATTTTGCAGTAGTTTATGGATACGTGTGCGCATACGCTCTCTCTCACAGAAACTGGTGTATGTCTAGGTTATGGGACTTTGTTAGAAAGTGAACTACCTGAGATGAAATTAGAGTGTACTATAAAAGGAAAGGTCTCACCCGAGTAATGAAGCTGAAGGGTTGTCATTCCACACGTGAAGTCTCTGGATACACTCTGAGGTGAAGCATGTTGAGATGGCAATCGTTGCTTTGGTTAGAAAGGAGAAAAAAGGAGAATATTTTTTTAAAAATTTTTTTAAATTATCCTTACTTACTTATTGGATGGAAACAGAAATCAAGAGAGAAGGGGGAGACAGAGAAGAAGAGAAACAGAGAGAGTCATTGGAATACTGCTTCACCATTTATAAAGCTTTCCCCCTGCAGGGAGGGACCAGGGGCTTGAACCCAGGTCATTGCTCATTGTAACATGTGAGCTCAGCTGGGTGTGCCACCACCACCCAGCCTGGAGAATGACATTCTTCTTTTACAGTGTTTCTTAATTTCAACATTTCTTTTTCTTTTTCTTTGTCTCCTCCTTTTTAAGACTGGGAAGTTGTTTCCCAACTGAAGTACTTACTGAATCTCACTTCCATGCCTTAAAAACTTTTATCTGTATCGATTTTATTCTGAGAGGTGAGTAAGCATTGAACTGGAATGTGTGTTTAATTTTAAACAGTAGCAAATTATGTATTTTTAATTATAAAATTTATCATGTCTAGCCACTAAAAATAGTGTACCTGTGTTTGAGACTGACAGTCCAGAATTCATCCTTTAGCTGCCTTCAGGTCTTGGTCTTTTGGGCAGACATGGGACATTTTGAAGTACTCTACTCTGCTTAGTTAAAAAAGCAATTTAAATGAAAAATGGAATGTTTTTAAATGTTATTCACAAAGAATCTTCAGTGGGCTAGTGTCCATCACTAACAGACTAACAGACAGGAAAGCAGTAGGAGGAGCAGTAAGGGGAGGCTGGAGATAAGTCCCTTATGGGGAACAAGATGATGGTTAGATAGACATGATACCTAATCTGGGAAAATGTGGAAATACAGTCTTGTGAGGACAAAAATCCTGTAAATCAACATTTTCTCAGTAAAGTGACACTGATTTTTTTTTTTTCAATTTTTCCCTAAAGTCTGAGCATCTATGGAGCTGGATGAAAAGATCCTACTTTATTTTCAAAGTTCTGTTAAGTGCAGTCTTTATCTGAACATCATCTGGGCTTCATGCCGTCAAGCCTGTCATTGCATCTATGTTGAATTTTCTAAAAGCCTCAGACATTTATGTTTACTTCTTTTTACAAGACAATACTAATCCTTACTCTTCAATTTGTATCAGCCTGTTACAAGAAAATCTTGCCAGACATAGTGTAACGAAAGGGAGAAGAGGACCACCACAGGAAGAGCTCTTAGTTACAGACCAGCAGGTCTGCATAGGCTTAGCTCTGCCATTCTCTTGCTTTGGCTCCGATCTCCTATAATGAACCACACCATCTGCCTCACTGGTTTACTGCGGAAAATTAATAAGGTTTAACAACAGAGGGATAGTTAGCATACCTCCTCACTCACATATGGTAAGGACTCAAGAAAAGCTGGCTATTAGCAAGAGGTAATAACCAGATAATAATGGTAAAAAAAAAATAGAAAGCAAATATACATAGTGGTGCATAAAACATCAAGATGATGTACTGTATTGATTATCTAAGTCAAAGGTCGGTGAAATACATTTAATAAACCACTATCAGAATCACATGGTTTTAATGCAGGAAAAGGCCAATGTTGGGTACATTTATTGAAAGTTTATCTTGTCTGTCATTTGTAAGAATATGCTTAGCTGGCACCACAGTAAGTGATAAAATAGGATGACAAGCAATAATGAACTGTACTGTCTGTCCTGTATCATATTTAAAGGATTAGAAGTTTCTGGAGACTGGGAGCCTTAGTTTTGACTTGTCACAGTGCTTTTACGTTTGTTTTATATGTGTATACAATATTGCCAATGCAAGGACTGTAACTTTCTCTTAATGTAACCTTCCCATTCCTCTTCTATGTTTCTTATTTAAAAAAAAAAAAAAAAGTTAATGAGAGGCTGAAATCACTTTCTACAGATGGTGGAGCAGTGCTATGATGTCTCCTCTCTGTCACTCTGTCTCTACCTCTTTGTGAAAATAAACAGACTGAAAGTAACTGACCCAGGAGAAGATGAAGTATGTGTGTGTGAGGCTCTGGAGCCACAGAAAAAATTAAAATTGAATAAATACAAAACTAATAGAATTGCAAATAATTTTACAAAATAATATTAAAAGTTTTTTATATTTTCCATTTTGTTGCCCTTGTTTTTTTATTGTTGTTTTTATTATTATTATTATTGATGTTGTCATTGTTAGATAGGACAGAGAGAAATGGAGAGAGGAGGGGAAGACGGGGAGAGAAAGACATCTGCAGACCTGTTTCACCGCCTGTGAAGGGACTCCCCTGCAGGGGAGCCAGGGCCTCGAACCGGGGGCTCAAACCGGGATCCCTATACGGGTCCTTATGCTTTGCACCATGTGCACTTATCCCACTGCACCGCCCCACTCCCGACAAAAATAATTTTTAAGAAGCTACAATGGAAAATCAGCATCTAGTTTTTGGAGAGAAGAATTTATAGCTCCAGGTAACAATTACTAAAGGAGTCACACGTATTTAATTGCACCTTCTATAATTTAATACTGGATTGCTAGAAAATTCATGATGCATTTTTGCATCCAAAGACATTTAAAATATATATGCCATCGGGCCACGTGATGGAACACTTGGTTGAGCGCACATGTTACAATGCACAGGAACCTGAGTAGGAGCCCCCAGTCCCCACCTACAGGGAGAAAGCTTTGCAGGTGGCAAAGCAAGACTGCAGATGTCTCTCTGTCTCGATCTCTCTCTACCTTCCCCTTCTATCTCAGTTTCTGGTTGTCTATCCAGTAAGTAAGTAAAATAATAAAAATGATGCAAAGCACAAGGACAGGTGTAAGGATCCCACTTCGAGCCAGCCCCCGGCTCCACACCTGCGGGGGCGGGGGTCGCTTCACAAGCCGTGAAGCAGGTCTGCAGGTGTCTTTGTCTCCCTCTCTGTCTCCCCTCCTCTCTCCATTTTATCCAACAACAACGACATCAATAACAATAATAAGCACAACAACGATAAAACAACATGGGCAAAAAAGGAGAGAAAGTCACCTCCAGTGGATTCCTGGTGCAGGCACCGAGCCCCATCGAGAACCCTGGAGGCAAGGAAAAAAAAAGATAATAAAATGCATTAAAAAAAGAAAAAATATGCCGTGACTTTTGTGACAACCCAACAGATTGAGAACCAGGTAACTTAAGGGTTAGATGGTGGTGCACCAGGTTGAATGCACATATTATAATCCTGAAGGAATTGGTTTGAGCTCCCATTCCCCACCTACAGGGAGAAAGCTTTGTGAGTGGTGAAGTAGTGTTGCAGGTGTCTTTCTGTCTCCTCTCTCTCCCACATCCTTCTCTCTCAATTTCTGGCTGTCTCTATCCAATAAGTAAACAAAGATTAAAAAAAATTTTTTTAAGAGAACCAGGTAGTATAGACATTGGTATCGTGTGACCTTGTCATCTCATCACAACAAGGAAAAGAAGCAGCTCTGAGAAGTGACCATCATTGCCAACTCCCTGGTTTCGTCTTCAAATAAGAAACAATTAGAAATCTGCAGAAATATTTTGGCACAATATTTTAAAATGTTACATATTCAACAGGTACTTCTTCCGACCTATTTTTATAGCTACTGGTATGAAAACTCATAGTTACTGCTCTGGAAATTAAGGCGTTCATAAACAATGCTGTGCTATATAAGGAAACTTTATGGTGTCTATACTAAGGCCTAGATTTATTCAGATCATTAAGATATGTACATAGATTTAAAGATACATACATCATTAAGATATATAAGATACATGTCAGTATGTATCTTATATACATACATGTTATGTCAGTAGCAGCATAACAGGTTGAGTTGATTTAGTTGAGATCAACACAGACAGAATAAACAGGGCAAGGGATCAGAGAGAAGAAACACTAAGAAATATGGGCATAGTCCTAGAGGTTCCAGGACTAGGAAAATAAAATAAGGATCTCAAAGAGAATGGGGAAGAGTTCCTTGTAGTCTTAGAAAGAGGCAGACCTTTCTAACTGGCATTACTTTTATTAGTGATTTGATATTGATCTACAACTTTACATGTCAACAAGAATTTAATTCCATACCGTTCCCACAGCCAGAGTTCTGAATCCCCAATCCTTTCATTGCAAGTCACAGCAGTTCTCCTATGGTTGTAGACATGGGTTAGCTATCATCTCTACAACTCTGTCTATATTTTTGCATAATTTCCCCCTTTTTCTTTCAGGTCCAGTCCTCTCTTCCCCTCCAATCCACTATTACTACATTACCCTATTACTACATCCAAATTTCTCTCCCTCTTTCCTCCTCTCTCTCCTGGTGTGGATGGAGCTGGAGTTCAGAGCCCTCTTCCCCTTTTCCTCCTACCACTTCTCCTCTACTGGGAGTAAGGATCAGAATTAATTTGGGGGTGCAGAAGGTCTGGCTTCTGTAATTGCTTCTTTGCTGGACATAGGTGTTGCCAGGTGGATCCATACCCCAGCCTGTTTCTGTTTTTCCATAGGGCTCTAGTGAGGTCCTATTCCAGGACACATTGGTGGTGAAGTTGAGGTTGGTGTAGTTGTCTACCCAGGGAAGTCAGTATGGATCATGACAGAGTCTGCAAGTTGGTGTCTGAAAGATGGCAGGATATAAAGTGAGACAAAATGGTTAATGATCAGGAACCAAGAGGTAGGAACAGAGCAGATGAGATTAGGCATCTTAGGGTGGAAGGAAGCTAGGAAGTCCATTTTAGGCATGTTTCTAGGGGCCCATGACTATGGTAGTTTTTGCTTGAGTTTGATGGCTAATGTGAAGTTGGATAAAAATATTGTCTGGGGAAAATGGTGTCAGAGCAGAGAAAAGGGCTAGACAGTTGGATGAGGGCAGAGTAGCTCTCATTCTTGAAAAAAAATCTGTGAATAAAATGAACTATTTACCTCTGCCCACCTGACCCAGGGCCCATATATATATATATATATATATATATATATATATAGAGAGAGAGAGAGAGAGAGAGACATCTAGCACCAGAGCCTGTGTAATCTCTGAGTCCCTATTGGTCAGAGCTGGCTGCAGCTCATGGTCACAGCTGGGGACATTGCAGGCTGCCCTCATTTCAAGACCATTGTTCCTTGAGTGGCAGGGCAGGATACCCCAGCTTCCCTTCAGAGACTGAGGCTGTCCCTACTATCACTGCTTTATAGTGATGACAAGGTCCTGGGAAGGCCCCCAAAGGGGTAAGTTGAAAATTTCAAGTGATTTTTGATACACTGAGATTGAAAAACACTAATTATTTCTCTTATAATGAGTGTGTTTCCTTCTACTCACTACCCACCATCTGCGTTCCTTCAGTATCTTATAGTTCTCTCTCATTTCCATCTTTTTTTAAAAAAGTATATTGGTCAGATTCATGCCTAGCATTTCAGAGATGTGTCATGCTTTTAAAGAAATACATATTAACTTATTTTGGATAGAGGCAGACAGAAATGGAGAGGGAAGGGGAAGTTAGGGAGAGTAGACACCCCCAGCACTGCTTTACCACTAATGAATCTTTCCCCCTACAGGTGGTGGCCGGGGGCTTGAATCCAGGTCCTTATGCATTGTAATATGTGTGCTTAACCAGGTGCACCACCATCTGGCCCCATGAGATGTATGATGCTTTATTTATTTTAATTTTAAAATTCATTAATAAACATTCATTACATATCATCTGATTCTTAGGACAGACTTAGGGCATGGAAAGTCATATACACAGAGTTGACACCGTCACAAAGATTTGATTCTAAGGTAATTATTCAGATAATGTAGTATCTCCTCTCATTGAAGTCGTGAATCCACTGCTCCTGTGGTCATTTATGATTTTTTTTATAAGACAGAGAAAATTTGAGAGGGGAGGGGAAGATGGAGAGGGAGAAATGCAGACTGCTTCACCACTTATAAAGCAACATCCCCTCCGCAGGTGGGGAGCTGGGGGCTCAAACTGGGATCCTTGTGCTTCTTACTATGTGTGCTTAACCTGGTGTGCCACCGCTCGGCCTCCCTTTGTGCCTTTCAAATGTAATCCTACTTCCTCAAGGGATATAAGTACTGCGACTCAAAAATGTAGCTCTCGAGGGAAGGGTCAAAGGAAGTCATGAAACCAGGTTTCAATGGAATGGACTAAATTGTTCTCTTTCTTTTCTTCTTCTTCTTCTTTTTACTTTCATTCAAACATCTTCTATTTCCTGTCACCACAATATGAGCTCCACTCGATAACTATATAGTGTTTTGCATGCCTTCCATGCCTGCTTTGGAAATAAACAGGCAACAAGATTAATGTGTTTAGAATCTCAGGATTGGTTCGCTCCTAACATGAAGAAACAACCAGTCGTCGTGTTTGATGACAGAGAGACTTGTGTGCTGTGGACTAGGGTTTTGTTGGAATGAATATGTCCATGTGTGAACAAATGAAAATAACTATAGTTTAGATATGCTAGCACACTAGAATCTACTCACAGGAATTGCCTTTAATTCCTTTCACAACATTTTAACCAGCTGTTTTTTTTTCTTAAATCAGGAATCATTTACGAGCACACATGCTTGCACTTCCCCCGATTGGTCAATTCTTTTCTGAGATTAATTTGAATGCCCTATCTAAATCTATATAAGACCCTCTTGATAATATATTCTAACATGACTTCAGATATCTCCTGTCACCTCAAGTTCAATAAGCCCAAACTTGTCACTTGTTTCTTTTGAGTTGAACTTTATATTCATTTTCTCATAAAAACAGGGTTCTTATAGAAGCATTATGCTTCTATAAGAAGGTGACATCAATTATTTGGTTTCTAGAATCAGAGAGCCTGTAGGTCCAGCCCTACCCTTCTCTCTTGTAAAACATGACAAAACTCTGCACTTTGCATCCCGAGGTAAAGCAAGAATAATAACGACACCCACACCCAGAGAACTAGACCAGTCCCACACTTCAAGATTGCTCAGAAAACGTTAGCGCTTATCTCCTCCCTTGATTTTTAGTTGGAAATAAGTGATGTAGACTATACAAATAGTCTTTTGATTCATTCTAAATGAAATGTTGGGGGTTTCTTCTTCAAAGCCACCCTATGGTTTTTACAAAAAAAAGTTACATTTTATTTTCCATCAGGGTGAGTATTGCGCTACATGTAAAGATCAAAATAAGGTTATGTCTTTGCTATTTTTATCACAATACCCTTCTTGGTAATCACAGAGATAACTGAACTTTACAAGTTTGAAAAATACTTGTGTTTTTAGTTGCCTCCAAGGTTATTGTTGAGGCTTGGTGCTGTCACTACAAGTCCACCACTCCTGGTGGCCAGTTTTCCCATTCTTTTCTTTTTTCTAATTTTTATTAGGATAGAGAGAATTGAAAAAGGACAGGGAGATAGAGGAAGAGAAAGACACTTGCAGACATACTTCCCACTTGTGAAGCAGATCCCATGCAGGTGGGGAGCAGGGGTTTGAACCCAGGTCCTTGTACTTGGTAAGAGATATGTTTAACTGGGTGTGCCACCACCTGGGCCCCCGTTTGAAAAATACTTAAAAAGGGAAAATCACATAGGAAGCAAATACCTTGTCAAATGTAATCAGCAGAAGCAGCACATATTAGTATAATCTTATTTGAATAGTAGTACCACGTGGTTCCTTTTGCTCAATTAAGCTGCTGAAAGAGGTGAGCTGCAACGTAAATGTGTCTGATAGACTTTTCCTTACATTTGAATCTGGAGGCTGGGAGCTGCTCTTACAGGAGTACATATTTGGGATTGTCTGGGTGAAGCACATCTTTCCCCGGGCTGTATTTATGGGCAGTGTCGACAGTAACCAAGTACCAGTTCAACGACATTCCTTATAAAACAATCTCATTATACTGAGTCTTCCGACCTTAGCGCTGATGACGATTTCCAGAGTGAGATGTTCACGGGATGAAATGGAGAAAAACACACCAGCAGCTCATCTTCTCCCTGTCATCCTTGTTTATGGAAACCGAAAAAAAAAAGTGCTTGAGCTTCACTTGTCTGTGTTTCCCAACCTTCAGAAAGACATATATGGAAGTCAGCCCAGCAAGTAAGCATTGCTATACAGGTTCAAAACATTGTTTTTCTACTGTTTGAACAGCTAGTCACCTTTTCTGAATTCAGTTAATTGATTTACAAAGAAACAAAGCCATGTTGTATAAATCATTTACTTAACACCTATCACAGGAATGGGAGAGACTGTGTTAATGTGTCAACAACTGGCTTCTAAATCACTGTTTCTCCATAAAATTATTTTTAAAAAATGCTGATTGATGGTAGTATCTCATTCTTTCAGTTGTTTATCATTTGATTATTCCAGTTTTATGGAGTGTAATGGAGTCAATGTCTCATGTCTTATTATTATTATTTATTTTAAAAAGGAGATATTAACAAAACCTTAGGATAGGGGTACAACTCCACACAATTCCCACTACCAGATCTCCGTATCCCATCCTCTCCCCAATAGCTTTCCTATTCTCTATTGCTCTGGGAGTATGGACCCAAGGTTATTGTGAGATGCAGAAAGTGGAAGGTCTGGCTTCTGTAATTGCTTCCCCGCTGAACATGGGCGTTGACTGGTCGATCCATACTCCCAGTCTGCCTCTCTCTTTCCCTAGTGGGGTGGGGCTCTGGGGAATCGGAGCTCCAGGACACATTGGTGGGGTTGTCAGTCCAGGGAAGCCTGGCCGGCATCATGCTAGCATCTGGAACATGGTGGTTGAAAAGAGAGTTAACATACAAAGCCAAACAAATTGTTGAGCAATCATGGACCTAAATGCTGGAATAGTGCAGATGAAGAGTTGGAGGAGTCCTCTATTTTGTAGATAGCGAATAAGCATAGTTTAGTTATATTTCGTGATGAGCAATCTTTTTGATATACTGCTGTATCCAGTTGGCCAGGATCTTGTTTAATATTTTGGCATCTATGTTCATCAGAGATATTGGTCTGTAGTTTTCCTTTTTTGTTGTGTCCCTATCTGCTTTTGGTATCAGGGTGATGTTGGCTTCATAGAAGGTGGAAGGGAGTGTTCCTGTTTCTTCAATCTTGTGGAAGAGCTTTAGAAGTATAGGTATTGGCTGTTTCCTGAAAGTTTTGTAGAATTCGTTTGTGAAGCCATCTGGTCCAGGACTTTTGTTGTTGGCAAGATTCTTAATAACTGTTTAAGTTTTGGAAGGGTATACGTTTCCAGGAATTCTTCCATTTCTTCCAGATTCTCTGGTTTGTTGGCGTATAGTTCCTCGTAGGTCTTTATTTTTTTTCCTAATATTTCTATTTATTGGACAGAGACAGAAATCGAGAAGGAACAGGGAGATAGAGAGGAAGTGAGACAGGGAGACACCTATCGCCCTGCGTCACCATGCGTGACGCTTTCCTCCTGCAGGTGGGTCCCAGGGGCTTGAACCCGGGTCCTTGCGCACTGTAACATGTGCGCTCAACCAGGTGCGCCACCACCCGGCCCCCCCCCCCCCCCCCGCTTCTCATGTCTTTATACTTGACTTAAAAGGTCTTTTTTTTTTTTTTCATATAAGCCTGTTTATTTTCTCAGTATTTTTTAAATAGCCTGAGCTTATAATTTCCTGGTTCATGGTTACAGTGCAGGGCTGATTCTCCATACCAGACAACAAGAGGCAGCTGTACTGGGCCTTACACTTTAGAGGACTCTAACTTTCACATTTACTTCCAGGAGAGAAAAACCCATCATCACCACGAGACAGAAATGACAGCCAGACTTCCTGTAGAAATGGGTGTGATGTATTCTGGGTATTCTAACTTCAGATACCTACTATAATTCTGATGATATAGCAAAGAAAGACTTCTAAAAAAAACAATAATCATATGCCCTTTGTAAACTTTAAGTTCGTATATATAAGTCAGCAGGCTAATAGAATTTCTACTACTAGCTCAGATGAAAGTGGGAGACTCTAGACAAAATATCATGTTTGAAAGAATTTGGGGGGGAATTTCTTAAGTTTGTGTTTTCCTCATGATTTTTGCTTTTTTTTTTTTATGTCCATCTGTTTTGCTAACATGAACATCAATAATGTAATGGCTAGGAGCAGTGGATTAATAGTGTAGGCACTGAACCCTAGCAATAACCCTGGAGGCAAATACATAAATAAATAAAAAGGTGTGCTCTTACTTAAATAGCATCTTTTATACAATCACTCTTCTCAAGTTGGAGCCAAAACTTTCACATTACCATAATGAAAGATCAAAAACCTTTTTCAGAACTTATAACAACTTATATAAAGGCAATCTTGCCACTTAACTAAACCAGTATTCAGTCGCTTTGTTTCCCTTAAATACAGCTAACAATTGAATACTATTTTATCTCACGATAAAACAAACTTTAAGCATGTTTAGTTCTTCTTAAACTTTGACCTGCTCATTTATAATGGACAGATAATGTATGTGGCACCTGTATTTTTGTAAATACAAATGTAAATTTACATTTCAACAATATCTTCTTCATCTTATGTGCTTGCCATTACTGTTGTTATAGCTGTTGTTGTTCTTGGACAGGACAGAGAGAAACTGAGAGAGAAGGGAAGACAGAGAGGAGGAGAGAAAGATAGACACCTGCAGACCTGTTTCACCACCTGTGAAGCAACTCCCCTGCAGGTGGGGAGTTGGGGTCTCAAATCAGTGTCCTTACGCCAGTCCTTGTGCTTTGCGCCATGTGCGGTAAACCCGCTGCACTATCGCCCAGCCCCCCTGAACACACCTTTTTTATGGACAAATACAGAGGCATGTCATGACTGCCAGTTTCTCAAAATTCAAGTAACACCAACACCATTCCTTACCCTTCAGTACTGTTTTTTAAGATTCTCTCTTTAATATTGTCTTTTATCCATCTGATTCCAATTTCCTTTCATGTGGTTTCTTTGAGGAGATTTTTGGACATGTGTGCAGGTTTACATAGTCATCAAATTCACAAGTACTTTTGCAGCTATTTTTCAGACTTTTTTTTTTCTATTCTCCTGTCTTTCCTTTCCTTCTATATTGTCATTTACATCTATGCCAAACTTCTGATATCGTTCTTCAGATCAACGAGGTTGTGTCTTCCCATGCTCATCTCCTTCGATTTATTTATTTATTTATTTATTTATTTATTTATTTATTTATTTACCAGAGCATGGCTCAGCTCTGCTTAATGATGGTGTGGGGGATTGAACCTGGGACTTGGAAGCCTCAGGCATGAGAGTCTCTTTGCATAAGCATTATACTATCTACACTCCACCCTCCTTCTTCAATTTGAAGAGTCTTATATCCATACCACCAAGAGCCTTTAACTTTGGCCCCCAACCCAGAGCCTTTAACTTTGGTGCAATACACCAACTCTACTCCAAGTTCTGCTTTGTGTTTTCCCTTCTGTTCTTATTTTTCAACTTCTAAGAGTGAGATCATCTCATATTCTCCCTTCTCTTTCTGGCTGATCTCACTGAACGTGATTCCTTCAAGCTCCATCCAAGATGTGCTGAAGAAAGTGAATTCATCATTTGTTATAGCTGAGTAGTATTCTATTGTGTATATAGTTCATAACTTACTCAGCCACTCATCTGTTGTTGGACACCTGGGTTGCTTCCAGGCTTGGGTTATTACAAATCGTGCTTCTATGAACATAGGAATGCACAGATCTCTTTGGATGGGTGTGCTTGGTTCCTTAGGATACATCCCCAGGAGAGGAATTGGACGATTAGAGAGTAGGTCCACTTCTAGCCTTCTGAGAGTTCTCCAGACTGCTCTCCACAGAGGTTGGATCAGTTGACATTCCCACCAGCAGTGCAAGAGGGTTCCTTTGTCCCACAGCCTCTCCAACATTTGTTGCTGTTACCATTTCTGATGTATCATGTTTCCTCAGGAGTGAAGTGGTATATCGTTGTTGTCTTTATTTATATTTCACTGACAATCAATGACTTGGAGCATTTTTTTGTGTTTCTCAGACTTTTGGATCTCTTCTATGGTGAATATGCTTTTCATATCCTCTGCCTATTTTTGGATGAGGTCATTTGTTTTTTTGTTGCAATTTTTATTTTTAAAAGCTTCTGAAAAAATGCTTCTTTAGGGAAGAGTGCTTGAAAATCAGCTTGCTACTTTTAGGGATTATTGTTAAGTTTTTCATATTGCTCTGTAGTTTACCATTAAACTTGTACCTCTGTTGTTTTTTGTTTGTCTTGTTTTTATTTTTGTTTTTAGGGTGGGGGAGATAGAATAATAACTATGTAAAGAGACTTTTATGCCTGAGGCTCCAAGGTCTCAGGTTCAATGCCCCACACAACCATAAGCCAGAGCCAAGCAGTGCTCCGGTAACATAAAATAAAAATTAAAAATTAAAAAAAAGTTTTTAAAAGAAAGTAGGGTTTTTTTTAATGGTTTAGTTCAGTTTTCTAGTTATTTTCAGTGAAAGGCAAGTTCTATGAGTGATTGTACTTTCATAGAAAGTTATATCAATTTTTTGAAAAGCCCAGGAGAATTTCCTACCAACAAAATCAACATGTTTTCTTATTTTTACAGCTTGGTACATAGCAATAGTAAAATGTCAGCAAATGGCTAAAGCAGCCATTTCTGGAGAAAGTAGATCAGCTTCTGATATGAGTTAGTGTACTTCAGTTCTTGCTTAATTTCAAACCCTATGAGAGTTTCTGTGATTTATTATTATTATTATTAGTCAGTATCTGACTCTCCCTTTCTTTCCTCTGCTGACATCTATAACCACTCCAACTTGAGCATAAGGTACTTCCTGTAGATGGTACTTCCTGTAGTAGACACTCTTTGTGTCTGTCTCTAGGTAGAATTTCATGCTTGACTTCCCTGGGCAGACAAACTCACGAATGTATACTGAAGTCTCACCTCCCCAGAGCCCTACACCACTAGGGAAAGACAGAAACAGGCTGGGGTATGGATCCACCTGCCAATGTCCATGTCCAGAAGAGGAGCAATTACAGAACTGAGACCTTCCACCTTCTGCACCCCAAAAAGAATTTTGGTCCATACTCCCAGTGGGATAAAAAAATAGGGAAGCTTCCAATGGAGGGGATGGGACACAGAACTCTGGTGGTGGGCACTGTGTGGAATTGTACCCTTATTATCTTACAATCTTGCTAATCATTATCAAACTACTATTAATTTTTTTTTTTTAAAAAAGAAGTTTGTGCTTAAAACGACTGTGAAATTCTTCTGTGCATGAGTCTCAGGTATTTAGAATTTTTTGCCATTTAAATTACTGTCTAACTTACTTTCCCTCTTCATTTGGGTATGGAATGAGGTAAGGCCTTCTCTGAAATTTACTCTATGAATCACTTACTAGATCCTCACCTCAGAGTTCTTCCTTCATGATTTGGACTGAATAGTGCCTCCCCATCTCCTCAAGGCTTTTAATTTATATGTGAAGTCCTATCTCCTAGTGTGGCAGTATTTGAAGTAGGCAAGTAATTAATGTTAAAAGAGAGTCAGGAGGAGAGCTCTAACTAGGAAACCTGTTGGCACTTTGAACTTCATAGCTATCAAAAATATTAACAAGTTTCTGTAATTTAGCCACCCAATCTGTGGTAATTTCTTAAAGTAACTCAAGTAATCTAAAACACCACACCTGTAGAAGATTTTGTTATTTCTGTTTCTTCTCTTTGAGTTAAAAAAACTGTCTTGCTGTAATCTTTTGAAAACATCACACCAATTTATTTTATTTTCAATTATTACTTTTTTTACTAATTTACTAATGATTGACAGATTGTAGGATAAGAGAGGTACAATTCCACACAATTCCCACCACTAGTTCCATATCCCAACCCCTCCATTAGAAGCCTTCCTATTCTTTATCCTTCTAGGAGTATGGACCCAGGATCATTACGGGGTGCAGAAGGTGAAAGGTCTGCCTTCTATAATTGCTTCTCCCCTGGACATGGACATTAGCAGTGGCTCCATATTCCCAGCCTGTTTCTATCCTATGGGGTAGGGCTGTGGAGAGGCGAGGTCATCTGCCCAGGAAAGTCAGATTGGCGTCATGGTAGCATCTGCAACTTGGTGGCTTAAAAGCATTAAGATATAAAGCATAACAAACTGAAAAAGTTCACACCGATTTTAATAAAAAAAAAAACAAATGGGGCTTGTTAGTGCTGGGAACTGAACCTGGGCATACGTCATGCAAGGCCTATGCACCGCTGTGAACGCTGTGAGATCTCTGGCCCAATCAAAGGTTTATTCCTTGGCATTTACAGGAGAAATATGGGTTATAAAGTAAACAAAAACCTTTCTTTTACTTTATCTCTTTCCTGCCTCTTGAAAACTCAATATAAGGCTGACTTTACCAAAATTGATTTTAGTTACTTGATGTTGGAATCCAAAAGCCAAATGTCAACTACAGACTTTATTTTACCTTCTCATTCTAATAGTCCTTAATCTCCCAAGAGGTAATGAATAACTCTAATTGAATAGGAATATTATTAAAATATGTATCAGGAAGTGTTGAAAGTAAAAACATACTGATATATTTCAAAATATTCTTTCACTGTACAAATATAATACAAGATTTTCTACTCATGCCTAAAATAGTAATAAAAAAGAACTATGTAACAACAAACCAGTTTGTTGTTACAGTCTAATCTCTCTCTCTCTCTCCTTCACTAGAACTCACAGGACAAAGTACAATACATCTCTTCTTTGGCAGAGTCTCTGCAATGGAGATCTTATGACTAGTCCTTGCCTGGCTTACCATACTGGTTACACTATTACCTCCTATTTGGCATTTTCTTTCTCTTACCTTGAACTGTAAGCCTAATCATTTGGTTCAGTCTCACCATTTACTCATGGTTCATGGGTGCTGGTGTTCAGGAGATACTCTAGCTGGCTATATAAATGGTGACACAAAACCTATTCTCCCCAAGAGTATTATCATTATTTATTATTTTAAACAGTTACTAGGTAGAATAGCCTTTTGAAAATTTTATTAGTGACTTAATATCTATTTATAAAATTATAACACTAGTATAATTCCACACCATTCCCACCACCAGAGTTCGCTATCCCCGTTCCCTCCACTGGGAGCTACAGTAATTCTCCTAAGGTTGCAGATATGGATTGACTATTATTTCTATAATTATCTGTCTCTATTTCTATATATTTGCCCATTTTTTTCATGGTTCCATCATCTTCTCTTCCTTTCTACTATACCTATTACTACTTCTGAATGTCCCCCCCTTTTTCCTCTTCTCTCTCTAGGTCCTGATGTAGTTGGAGTTCATAGTTGATCTTCCCCCATTCATTTATTTTCCTCTGGAGGTATGGACCAAGATTATTTATGGGATGCAGAAGGTAGGAGTTCTATTTTCTTTTTTTTTTTAATTTTTTTATTTAAGAAAGGATTAATTAACAAAACCGTAGGGTAGGAGGGGTACAATTCCACACAATTCCCACCACCCAATCTCAATATCCCACCCCCTCCCCCAATAGTTTTCCCATTCTCTACCCCTCTGGGAGCATGGACCCAGGGTCATTGAGGGTTGCAGAAGGTAGAAGGTCTGGCTTCTGTAATTGCTTCCCCGCTGAACATGGGTGTTGACTGGTCGGTCCATACTCCCAGTCTGCCTCTCTCTCTCCCTAGTAGGGTGTGTCTCTGGGGAAGCTGAGCTCCAGGACACATTGGTGGGGTCTTCAATCCAGGGAAGCCTGGCCGGCATCCTGATGACATCTGGAACCTGGTGATTGAAAAGAGAGTTAACATACAAAGCCAAACAAATTGTTGAGCAATCATGGACCCAAAGCTTGGAATAGTGGAGAGGAAGTGTTAGGGGGGTACTCACTGCAAACTCTAGTGTACTTCTGCTTTCAGGTATATATTTTGCAGTAGTTTATGGATACGTGTGAACATAAGCTCTCTCTCACAGAAGCTGGTGTATATCTAGGTTATGGGACTTTGTTAGAAAGTGAGCCACCTGAGATGAAATTAGAGTGTACTATAAAAGGAAAGGTCTCACCCGAGTAATGAAGCTGAAGGGTTGTCATTCCACACGTGAAGTCTCTGGACACAGTCTGAGGTGAAGCATGTTGAGGTGGCAATCGTTGCGTTGGTTAGGTTGTGGTCGGCGGATGCAATATTATTTGATATGGATTGGGAGGGGCATACGGGAAAGTGGGCCCTATCCAAGGGTTCCAGGACTGGGGGAAGTAGGGGTTCTATTTTCTATAATTGCTTCTTCACTGGACATGGGCATTGGCAGGTTGATCCATACCCCTAGCCTGACCAGTTAGAATTTAGGGTGAGGGCCGGGTGGTGGCACACCTGGTTGAGCACATGTATTACAGTGTGCAAGGACCCGGGTTTGAGCCCCCGGTCCCCACCTGCAGGGGGAAAGCTTTACGAGTGGTGAAGCAGGGCTGCAGGTGTCTCTCTATCTCTCTCCCTTCCTATCACCCCCCTCCCTCTTGATTTATGGCTGTCTCTATCCAATAAATAAAGATAATAATATATAACTGTTTAAAGAAAAGAATTTGGGGTGAATATATGAATTAACTCTTTCTGGAATCCAGTATAAACTGTCTTAAATAATAGGATTTATTGACTTAGAAGTTTACATGTAATGTGGCTTCGTGATTTTATTACCCACTAGCTTCTTTTTTTTTTAAATTTCTTTATTGGGAGATTAATGGTTTACAGTTGACAGTAAAATACAATACTTTGTACATATATAACATTTCCCAGTTTTCCACATAACAATTCAACCCCCAGTAGGTCCTCCTCTGCCATTGTGTTCCAAGACCTGAACCCTTCCTCTCACCCCAGAGTCTTTTACTTTGGTGCAATCCATCACATGACTGTTTTGAATCAGTTATGGACAAATATTCAATTTGCTGTTCTCTCCTCTCTGTCAGGGTTACTTCTGGGGCTCCATGCTGGCACCATGTCCATTATTTTTTATTGGATAGGACAGAGAAAAATAGAAGTGGGAAAGAGAGAAAGACAGCTGAAGGCCTGCTTCATGGCCTGTAATGTGTCCTCCCTGCAAGTGGTGAGCAGAACTCGATCCTAGTGTGAGTCCTTGCACTTCGTACTACGTGAGCTTGACTGGATGTGCCAGCACCCAGCCCCAGTTCAGCTTTTTCCCAAGTTTAGTTTTACTTTGTGGTCACAGGTGGTTGTGTCACACTTATGTAGGGAATGGAGTAATTTTTTAAGAGTGTTCTCAGAAGGGTAAGGATACTTTTTCACCAGAAACTACCAGACAGTCTCTCTTCTTTGACCTCAAGAGCTTAACATCAGTCATTCTGAAACAAACATTGACCAACGAGAGGGATTACAGTTATTAGTTTGGGCTTTGGTCACGTGCTCACTGCTAGGGTAAAATGCCTAGGGAAGGTGAAGATATTAATTGAAAGGGAAAGTAGTGTTGGAGAGGCAGCCCTTAGATTCAATATATTTGACTGCTCAGTTAAAAGGGAGGAAAACACACTAGGCATTTATTTGTGCTAAAATTTATACCAGACAATATATGTGTTTCTAACACTATTGGGGAGTGTCTATCCAACCTGCTTCCTCCTTTCTTTGAGAATTACACCACCCTCAAGGATGAACTCTAATAGTCTGTTTGATAAACAAAGATGATTGGATCTGGTATAGACTGGTCTCTCTACTGTGGTAATGTTGAAGTGGGAATCCACTTAGGTAATTTCTACTGATCTGTGGGAGCAAAAATAACATGGGAAGCTGTGGTGTACTTTTGTATATGCACAAAGAAACAAAGAAAACCAGTTTGGGGAGAGAGAGAGAGAGAGAGAGAGAGAGAGAGAAAAGTTTATTATAAACAGGAAGAAGCAGAGTTATAGTAATTGTTTGACCCTAGAGAGGCAAGGACAGAGAAAAACCTTCCTTTGTACCTGGTAGTGTGTGTTCTCTCTCTCCTCTCATATTACTGGATTTCACTGTTCCAGGCTCAGTTTTTAGATGGAATGGGGGGGGGTTTTAAATATATTACTCTCTCCGTGAGGTGGGCGTAGATTGGGATCTGGCCACAAGCATAACAAATACTCTCCTAGGTGAGCTATCTTGCAGACCATGGTTCACATACTCTTTAAGCTCATAATCAGAGTAACAAGTTGTTAAAATAAGACACAGTAACAAATAAAAATTAGAAATTTCCATAGAGGTCTATCCCTCTGTGACCTAATGTCTCAGTATTAAAATGAAGTGCTGAACTACCAGTGTAGGATAGATATACAAAGGGCTAACCAACTAGTTTCACCAGGTTGATTCTGTCCCCCCAAGTGGTAGGAGGGGAAAAAAAAACTGGAGAGAAGTTTCTTCCTGTGAGCTTTGTCTGATAATTTCTAACCCTTCCTCATGAAGATTGAAGGAATTTCTCTACTTTCACTTCAAACCAGTGAGTAGATTTCTTGAAGACTAGTAGGATTTTTTTTTGACACCTGTGTCCTAGTGACTAAGGAAATTTGACAATAGTATTTGACTTACATCTGTGAAGTTTAAAGCCAAGAAGTATAAGACAAGTCAACTGAGTAATACGTACTTCCACTCAAATTGACTCATGAAGGCAAACTGACACTCACTCGTATAGGTCAAAAGTGAGTTGGCCTGATGTTATCTGAAAAGAGAATTTTCTTACAAAAAGAATGTGGCAGTGGATGACGATACACGAAGGGGTGGTATATTTCTGACTGCTCAGCAGTGCTACCTTGAGGGAGGTCTTGAATGAAAATGTGCCGTGCAGGAGTCAGTCAGCTGTACATCTTCAGTCCACAGAATTCTGAAGGCAGATTATATTATAATAGTAATATAACCTGGTCCATTTGCTCTACTTCTTCTCTTGTTAGACTGACTTCCAGGAGGTTAGGATGGGACTTACATTGTGGTAGAGTTAGGAAATGCCTATAAATTCAGCCAAACTCTTTCCCCTCTAGTGGGCTTTCATTCTGGGAATGGGGAAAGATGAACCCAGAATATTTTAGTTTATTTTAATTTTTTGCTGGTACATTCCAGTTTTAGGTTTATTAGACTGTATTGTGATGTCAAATGTCAAAATGTAATCTATGAATGTCTGTAGAATTGGGGAGCACACACCCCCAGGGAACAGAACTATGAGGGGAAGGTGACTAGAGAGCTCTGAAACCCAATTCCATCAGGACCCAGAGAGAGAAGAGGACAAAAGGAGAGACATTTGACATTAGTAATAGGTGTAAGTGTGACTTAGAAAGGGAGAGAAAGCAGGATCATAGGAAAAATGGGCAAAAATATAGATAGGTAGTTATAGAAGTAATAGTCAACCAATATCTGTGCCCTTGGGAGAATTACTGCAGGTTCCAATATTAAAAAAAAAAAAAAAGCAATGGTGTGACTTGAAGAAGTTGCAATAACTGAGGCCTTGACCTCCCATTTTGCTTATCCCATTGTTATTTTGTTGCCTTCCGGGTTACCACTGCGACTCTGTGTCTGTATTAGGAATCCACTGTCCTCTGATCCTGGAGGCCATTTCTTTTTTCTTTTTCTTTTCTTTTTTTTTTTTTCCACTTTGTTGGACAGGACAGAGAGTAACTGAGAAATGAGGGGGAGGTACAGCGGAAGAGAGATAGACACCACTTGTGAAAAGACTCCCCCTGCAGGGGGGGTGGGTGGGGGCTCAAACCAGGATCCTTCTGCGGATCCTTGTGTTTCATACTATATGCGCCTAACCCCGTGCACCACCGCATGGGCTCCTCCCATTGGATTTTCAATCACACTTCTTATATTTGAAGTCTATCACAGTTTAGATGTTTCTTTATGCAAAATAAGGTACTATTTTCTCATAAATACTAAGTAAATGTCAAGCCTAATATTTTTATGTGTCCAAAATTAAACCTTTTGACTTATTTATATAGAAAAGATCCTTAAATGGTGATATTTAAGTTGGAAATTATATATTGGACCTGAAAAAAAAATAATGGCTTTTTTAAAAAAATGAATAGAAAGGTACTTAAAGAAGGTAACAGTGTAAGTTTTCTTTTCTTAGGAAATCAATACACATAAAAGGTTAGGATTGAGAATTAAAAACCACAGTAAGTTTACTTTAAAACATGTAGTCTATCATCTTGATTTTCCCTTTGGATCACACAGTGTTTATGCCCTGAGGTCTATTAATGTTGCAGTAACTTTTCACTGACTTTGAAGTGAACTTCACATGGTGCTAATCAGAACATTAGGGCTTAGAGATCATGAGTCCAACTCCTTGTTTAAAAAGACTACATTGAAATCAGCAGAAAGTATATTTCCTAGACAGATCATCTGTTTCCTCTGAGTCCGAGTTGTATGCTGCAAACTCCTGTTGTCCTTAACTGCCAACTCTGTGAGGATAGGAATTTTCTTTTCCCTTTTTATCCCCTACCTCTGGTCTTGATCTGCCACTAAAGCCAGCAATGTTTGCTGCTTAGTGGACAGTTAATCTACAGTTTTTGGAAAGGGGAATTACATTGAGCTCAAAACAGATTTTTTTATTATTATTATTTTTTTTTACCTGAGTCTTGTCAGAAATTCCCTGGTGTGGCTGGAGAGACAACAGAATGGTTATGCAAATGACTTCAAAGGACTTTCAAACCTGAGGCTCTTAATTCTCAGGCTCAATCCCCAGCACCACTGTAAAGGAGAAATGAACAGTGCTCTGGTAAAAGGAAAAGGAAAAGAAAAGAGAAAAGGAAAGAAAAGAAAAGAGTAAGAAAGGAAAAAAAAAAAAAAAGGAAAGGAAAGGAATCCTTGCTATTTTGATTGTGACTTTTTCTTTCAAATAGATTATTTTATGAAATTGCCTATATGAGAGGGAATCCCATACCAAACTAATGCAGTTTGAATTCTAATAGTAAAACTTGTCTGTAGATTAATACAAAACTATCATCTTCTCAGTCAGTAGCATTTTATTGTGCCCGGCACCTCTCAACCAATTAACCAGCACACAGGTTATCAAAAGTTACTGTAGAGGTAATCAGAGGACTATCTCTGGAGTTCCCCCTTCAGAGTTCCCTCCAAATGAACTTAGCTTATCTTCATATTTTAAGTCTGGTCACCCCAGAGTTTTACTATCCATAAAAACTTGGCTTAATTCTTTTGGTGTGGTTCAGATACAAACAGAAACTGATTTATTTGTACAGTTATCATTAAGGTTATATGTACTGGAGCCTGATTCATCGACAGTGAAAAAATAAAAGGATGAATAAAGAAATCTCACTTAGAGCTTTTCTAGTTTTGCAGGATTTGTCTGAAAAGAATACAGCTAAATCTTCATATAATACGGCTTCTTATGAGATCTATATAGGAGAGACACCTTGTTTCTGTTTGTACTGAGTCAAACACAGTAGTAATCATTCTTAGTATACTGTAATAAGCATCTTTATTAGAACCAGGCTACTCTCTGGTGTCACAGATACCTCCACGAAATCCATTTCTCTTTTCAAATCACACCTACTAAGCTCAGTTCTACTCACTGTCCCTTGTTCATGTGGTTTCCAGACTAAACCCAGGTGTCCAGGAGTCTCTTCCCAGTGAACTGCCTACAGCACTGAATGCACCGAGCCAAAAAGTGTAACTTTCACAGGAAGCACATCAGCTATTATTAATAAGTTATTCTGTCCTAATTAAATAAAACACCACTATATCACTGCAGTGTGTGTGTGTGTGTGTGCATATGTATTTATATGCATGTATATACATATATATTGTCTTACTAGTATTGTGAAAATTTTACAGAAACTCTATGGATCCACAAATCTGGAACATTTGGAATTCTTTGAAGAAGAATTAAGAGACATCAGAAAGACAACAGTTGATCAAGGAATTAGATTGACAAATATCCCAAACATTCCACCTTCCTGTTTATTGCATGCAGACTTCTCTGTTCTGTTCTCAGCTTTGTAAACAAAGGCAGACATTCATGGCCAGGAGTTAGACTACCTGTTTGTTATTAGTTTTCTGCCACTTTTCTTACTATGAGGATATCCTATGTAGATCTTCCTATCTGTATAGATAGGTTTTTTTAAATTATGCATATATATAGTCTCCCTAGAGATGTTTCCATAAAAATCAGTTTAAAAAAGTTAAAGAAAAACATAAATACAAAGTTGAAGATGTAGATGTCATGCTATAGAATTTGGTAGAGTGAAAACTGTTTTGGTCAAGTTCTAGTTGAAGACTGTCCTGCTGAGAGATACTGAGATGGAATCAGTGGTATCCTAGGTGATCTCTGTCGAATTCACCAGCAACTTGATAGTTTATCATTCCATTTCTAAAACAACAAAAGTAATGCAAATACCATAGAGATTTCATGTGTATAAAATGTAGCAAGATGGCCTATGATGAAACTGTAAGTCACAAGAAGTTACAAGAATAAGGTAAAACATCTCACAGGTTCTCAGCTAACCCATTTATTCATGATAGAAACTTTAGGTTTGATAACTCTCCTGGTAAGAATTCTATGCTCATAAGCTGTTCATTTCTTTCCTGAAGCTCTCCCCAGTTTTCTCCCCCTTTTCCTGTATCTTCTGTTGCTAACATTTATAACCTGCAAGGGAGTCACTGAGCAATAACTAAAGAGAAACCTGAACAAATAGAATCTCTCATCCATCAGGTAAAGGTCATATCTGTGTGTTGAAGTGTGCCTATCTCTTCCATTCCAGGATTTTTCCATGAAGGAAATAGATGTCAGGAAAATGCTTGACTATCAATTTTGTCACTACAGATGAAAATAATTATTTTGGTCTGTGATGATCCCTTCCTTATTATAAAATGTTTTCTAGGCACTATGTGGCCTAGAAAATCAAGATCAAGGTGAATATTTTCAGCTAGTGTGACACAAAACTTTATGCTAATGTAGTTCCATAACATGTCCATGCTCAGGTGATGTGCACTAACTAGACTTTTATTGGTGGGAAATTTGAATTGGATAATTGAATTTATATTGAATGACTTATACTTAAGTATTTCAGCAAATAAAATGATCCGCAGTTCAATTATACAGAGGTAGTCAATGGTGTATTTTGGGCTAGACTGCTGACTGTGCTTAATTTTATATTTCACTCACTTTTTTTTTTTTTTTACCTCTAGTCATTGGGGCTTGGTTGGAGCAGGCATTATATACCCACTGCTCCTGGCAGTCATTTTTTTTTTCCTCTCTGCCCCTCCTCCCATTTTATTCAATAGGACAGAGAGAAATTGAGAAAGGAAAGGGAGATAGAGAGAGAGATAGACACGTGCAGACTGGCTTCACCGCTTCTGAAGAGTCCCAGCTGTAGGTGGGGAGCCAGGGGCTCAAACTTTGGTCTTTCTTTGCTCAGGTCCCTGTGCTTAGTAATATGTGCGCATAACCAGTGCACCACTGCCCAGCCCCCTCATTTACTGGTTTCATACATCTCACTTTATGTAACACGGCTGTTTTGGCAATATGAGTTGTCATTCACTCCAAATAACTAAACTATGTAATAATTTTCTTTTTGAACAAGCTGCTTAAAAAATGTTGATTTAAAATGATTTCTGATACAAGTACATCGAAATTGTGAACTATAGATTTAAAATACATTACTTTAAAATTTCCATCTGAAGTGTTATATAAACTCATATTTATTCGCTTACTCTGTTGTTAATTTTGAAGCTCATAACATCAGCTGTTCATATGATTAAACCTTAGATGAATTTGGGGCAAAAAAAAATAAGCTTTTTGAATGGCAGTAAATATTATGAATGTACTTTCTCACTGGTTAACTGCCTTAACTCTCATCAAGAAGAGTTTTGAAATCCCACTCAATTCAAGAAGTAATCTGGGTTCCATCTGTAAAAGATAATGATTTTTCCATCTCAACCACTTAGGATATTATATATCTCACTTATTGAATTTTAAGTTAAACTCAATTGTTTTTTTTCCTTTCCAACACCAAGGTAATGAAAGTCTGATATTGTCACCATAACCTTAGAAATGTGTTTCTCAGGGGTCGGGGTGGTGGCACAGCGGGTTAAGTGCACATGGCGCTAAGTGCAAGGACCAGTAACAATCCGGGTTCAAGCCCCCGGCTCCCCACCTGCAGGGGGTCGCTTCACAAGTGGTGAAGCAGGTCTGCAGGTGTCTATCTTTCTCTCTTCCTCTCTCTTTTCCCCTCCTCTCTCAATTTCTCTCTGTCCTACCCAACAACAATGATGTCAAAAAAAATAACAATAACCACAACAACAATAAAAAAAAGGGCAACAAAAAAGAAAAATACATGTGTTTCTCATGGCCGTACTCATCTATTTTTTCACACAAGATATGTACTTACCTTTTCTGAATTTCATTCCTTAGCCCCATAATCACTGGCCAGTGGCAGATTCATTGATGCTTATGGTCTTTGTAATTTGCTAATTTTACCTTTGCATTTTGCTTAAGTTACAATCATTGACAAATGCTTCAGCAGTCGTGTCTCCCAATGTTCTGTCCTCATGTAATTAGTGGAAGGAAGCCTTAGAAGACCTTACTCCTTACATGGACTATTTGGGTTACAAATTTCAGGCAATAAAGAAACCAGTGTGGAGTATTTTGAAGGGTGTGGTGTGTTTGTTGAGAAGAAGCAACAATAATGTGATACTGGGCTTCCCATAAGGCTATTTTAGGTCTGATTCTCATAAGTTGCCTTTGATATCTGTCTGTTACCAAGAGGTTTGTTGATATTCTGTGGAAAACTTAGTAGAGATGTAAAGCAAGTCATGTTGAGGAGGAAAAGAAACATAACAAAAGAACAGTCTTAGATCAAGCCCAGTCTAGGCCTGATAACATTACATTTTAGGTTTGTTTGTTTGTTTTATCTTGGGGAAAAGCGCTTGGACTTACTCCTGGATATTTCATTCATTGTATTAGGATGCCTTGTGATGGAGACTTAATCTCCTTGGATTTATAGTCATTCTACAAAGGGACGGCCAAAGGGGCTCCAGTGCCCAAGAATGGTTCTTCTAAGACTACAGCTGGGACCTCTCAAACATACTCCCGCTGAGGGAAGAGCCACAGAACTCTTCAGGATGGCACAGGGGAGTGGTGTGGATCACTGTCTGCATCACTGTCACGGTAACCTTGTAGGGAACTAAGTGATGAGCTTTGTCTGTACAGGCAGAACTTGCGTCGTTAATTCTTCTTCATGGGAGTAATTGCAATACCAGATCAAGATACAAAGCAAAACAAATACCCGCTGAGGTAGTCCTTTCCCCCAGTTAGTATTCAATGACAAGGTGAACCTTCTCTAGTTTATTGAACAGTTTTATTTGCTGTTTGGTCGTATATGATATGAGCAAGTCATTAATATATACTGTTTCTACATCTATTCTTTAAACTTTATTGTGAGATTCCTCTATCTAGAAGTAAGTAGCTCAGTCTTTTTGATTGCTCTTCAGTTTTCCATCAAATAACTGTTTCACAATTTATTTTACTGCTGTTAGGCATTTGGGTTGTTTCCAGCTCATGACTATTTGAGTAATGGTGTTGTCAGTTTTTGTAAGTCTTTGTGTGTGTGTGTGTGTGTGTGTGTGTGTGTGTGTGTGTGTGTGTGTGTGTGTGGTCCTAGTATTTACATTTCTGGGAGGTATACTAGAAAAATGCCTGAGAATAGTGCTGATACATAGACTGGTTCTTTTTATTTGCAGGGAAGATTAGGAAATGGAGGGAGGCCAGGTGGTAGTGTACCCGGTTAAGCACACATAGTAGCACAAGAACCTGCCCAAGGATCTGAGTTCAAGCTCCCACTTCCCACCTGGGGGGAAGCTTCATGTTAGGTGAAGCAGATCTCTCTCTCTCTCTCTCTCTCTCTCTCTCTCTCTCTCCCTTCTTTCTCAATTTCTCTCTGTCCTATCTAATAAAATGAAAAATGACTGCCAGGAGCAGTGGATTCATACTGCTGGCACCAAGCCCAGTGATAATCCCGGAGGCAAAGAAAAAAAAAAGGAATTGGTGCACTCTGAAGTCAGAATTCTGTCCCACATTACTGCCAGAGTGGGTAATGTGCTCGGTAATATACAACAGCTAGCAGACCTGGGGGGGCCTTCGCATCTCCTTCCCTAACAGCCAAGGTAGGTTTCTATATTATGAATATATATATATATATGCACTGACTGTAAGATAGATTCTCATGTGATTAGATGAGTTACATTCAAATAATTCTGTTTGATAAGAATTATAAATTTAGGGAGTCGGGCAGTAGCACAGGTTAAGCATAGGTGGCGCAAAGCACAAGGACCAGCATAAGGATCCCGGTTTGAGCCCCTGGCTCCCCACCTGCAGGGGAGTCGCTTCACAGGCGGTGAAGCAGGTCTGCAGGTGTCTATCTTTCTCTCCCCCTCTCTGTCTTCCCCTTCTCTCTCCATTTCTCTCTGTCCTATCCAAGGACATCAATAACAATAATAACCACAACAATGTTAAACAACAAGGCAACAAAAGGGAAAATAAATAAATAAAAAAGAATTATAAATTTAAATAGCAATTCCCAAATTTAAACTAATTGGAGAAACAACAGGATGTGAATGAGTCATTCAAAATACTAAAATGATCCAAAAGTTGCTGGGTAGCGTCAACAGAAAAACACTACCCACACATAGACACACCTAGGGTAGTTTTAGTGTGCTAAACACGAAGATAAAAATCCTAAACCTTTCTCAAGAGAAAAAAAAAAAAAAGATCTACAATGAGTTATCTCCCAGTTGAAATCAGGAACAACGATCTTTTGGTCAGCAACATGACAGAGGAGAAATATAATAAAATTCTGAAAGGAAAAAAAGTACGTTAACCTGGAGTTTTACCCAGCAGCCAAGCCCTCTCCTATGGGAGGGCAAAATTAAGATTGGCATGATTAGATGTGAAAAAAAAAAAAAAACCACCTTAGAAAGGTATAATTAGATATGGAAGAAAGAAAACTTAGAAAGTTAACTTTCTCTGAAGGACTTCTGAGAAGAAAGTTTAGCAAAGGGCTAGGCAGCGGCACACCTGGTTGAGTGCACGCATGACCATGCTCAAGGACCCAGGTTCAAGCCCTCATCTCCATCTGTAGGGGGTAAATAAAGAAGTGGTGTGAGTGTCTCTCTTCCTCTCTCCTTTTTTATTATCCCTCCCCTCTTAATGTTTCTCTGTCCTATCAAATAAAAGAAAGGAAAAAAATAAAGACAGAAAGAAGGGAAAAGAAGAAAGAAGGGAGAGAGCAAAGGGAATGGAAGAGAGAGAGAGAGAGAGAGCACAGGCACCCACTCAAGGATCCCAGTTCGAGCCTCTGGCTCTCCATCTGAAGGAGGGTTGCTTCACACGCGGTGACGCAGGCCTGCAGGTATCTATCTTTTTCTCTCCCACTCTCTCTCCCCTCCCCTCCCCTTTCAATTTCTCTCTGTACTGTCCAAGAAAATGGGGGAAAAATATCCACCAGGAGCAGTGGATTCATAGTGCCATCACTGACCTCAGCAATAACCCTGGAGGAAAAATTAAATTAAATTAAAAAGACACAGAGAGATAAAGGAAGGAAGGAAGGAAGGAAGGAAGGAAGGAAGGGAGGGAGGGAGGGAGGGAGGGAGGAAGGAAGGAAGGAAGGAAGGAAGGGAGGAAGGAAGGAAGGGAGGGAGGAAGGAAAATAAATGACTGCCAGAAACAGTGGATTCATCATGCAAGTACTGAGTCTTAGTGATTACTCTGTTAAAAAAAAAAAAAAAACATAGCAAAACACAATTCAATAAGACAATACATCTAGGATGAAGTATAACTTACTAATAGTGGTGGGAAAATCTACAAAATGAGATAATCAAAACATACTGTAAAAAAAAAAAAGAAGCTTAAATTTAAATGATTTTGTCAAGTCAGGTGAGTAAACTCTGAGGAAAGGGACATAGAGTTTCTGGGTGAATGTGGAAGGTAAGTTTATTCACTTACCACATTTAATATCAGGGCAATTATCTTTTACCTGAGCAGTAAACAATGTGCGTGCAAAACCCTGTAAGACCCCGAGAAGTTCAGGGAATCATTGTATTCCCAAGGACAGGTGTTTGCCTGTAGCAAAAAGTGTAGCTTTGCTGTGTATCCCAAGGGTGTCACATCATGAAAGGACTTGAATTACTCATGATAGAGTAAGAAGTTCAGTAGTGCCCAGTATGTGGCCTGAACTAAGTTTCACATTCATTTATTTTTCTCTCTAAAGGTCTAAATAATGATCTAAGTCATCATCCTTATCTTTTTAAAAATTTTATTAACTTTATTTATTTATTGGATAGAAACAGCCAGAAATCAAGAGGGAAAGGGGTAATAGAGAGGGAGAGAGACAGAGAGACACCTACAGCCCTGCTTCACCACTCGTGGAGCTCTCCCCCTGCAGGTGGGAGCTGGGGGCTCGAACCCGGGTCCTTTGTACATTGTAACCTGTGCGCTCAGCCAGGTGCGCCTCTCCACCCAGCCTCACCTCACGGCATTTCTAAGTCACCTGCTTTTATAATCCATTTTGTTCTATGACTCATTATTTTCACTGGAAAATAAGACTCAGCACATTACATCCTGCTAGAAATTTCATGTTCTCTTCATATTAAGAATGTTTTATTTGCTTCCCAAATCATTGTGCATATATTGCACAAGCAGTACAGTGAGTCATATGTCAATTATACTGTTAACACTAGATGGTTAGGAAATCATAAAAAAATAAGGTTTATAACATTTTGAACTCTTAAAAAACATAGTCTAAGGAGTAACACCGATGTTCCCTTATAAGTTGGTATGAAAAAATATATATAATAAACAACTCTGACTTAAAATGACTAGGCTGGAATCACTACAGACTAGCAAGACCAAGGAACAAGGGTGAACACCCTCTGACATTGAATACAGGTTTCATGTTCTTACTAAGAGGTTTGCTTTTACTGGAAGTGAGTCATCTTAATCAGTAAATTATTCTGTTTTTTAAATGTTCCATTACTTAAGCTTATTTGTGGATATGAATAAGCCTGTGTTATACAGGGAAACATATAAAAACACTCAAGAATGGCTGTCACATTCCTTTTTTTGGTTCATTCAGAGCAGGAGACTGTTAAATTGCAGTCAATAGGAAACCAAAAGTTTCAATCATCTTCTAAAGAACTGATTTTTATAACTTCCTGGTACTGGAACCAAAGCATAAACATAGAGCAGTGGACTAGATTTGAAACCTCAGAAGGAAGCCCCCACACCTTTGGACAGCAAATTTTTGACAAGAGGGCTCAAACCATTAAATGGAGGAAGGAGAGTCTCTTCAACAAGTGGTATTGAAAATATTGAATTAAAATGTGCAAACAAATGAAATTGGGCCACCAAATAGCACTGCGAACAAAAGTTATCTCCAAGTGGATCAAAGACATGGATATTAGACCAGAAACAATCAAATACATAGAAGAAAAATAGTAGCAGAACAGTTCACAATCTGTGCTTCGAAAAGTTCTTCAAAGACTCAAATCCAACAGCAAAGAAAACAGAAACAAAGATAAATCAGTGGGACCACATGAAACTAAAGCTTCAGCACAGCAAAAGGAAGTACCACCTTAATAGAAAGACACACTACTGTGTAGAAGATCTTTACACAACACACACCAAATGAAGGACTAATACCCAAAATACATAAAAAGCTGAGTAAATTTAACACTAAAAAAAAAAAAAATCTCGTTACAAAACAGGGCAAGGTCATGCACAAAAGCTTCACTGAAGACATTCAGAGTGTCAACAGACACATGAAAAGGTGCTCATAATCTGAGCATCATCGGAATGCAAATAAGACAATAAGACTCTATACCTTTGAAAATGTCATAAATTAGGAAGGACAAAAACGACAAATGCTGGAGAGGATGTGGAAAAAAAGAGACAATCCTGCACTGCCAGTGAGAGTGTAAGCTGGTCCAGCCCATATGGAAGACAGACTCTGGAGATTTCTTTTTTTTATTATTTTATTTCTATTTATTTATCTGATAGAGATAGTCAGAAATCAAGAGGAAAGAGGGAGATAGAGAGGAAGAGAGACAGAGAGACATCTGCAACACTGCTTCACCATTCGCAAAGCTTTCCCTATGCAGCTGGGGACCAGGGGTTTGAACCTGGGTCCTTGTGCACTATAACAAGTGTGCTCAACCAGGTGCCTTACCACCCGGCCCCTGGAGATTTCTCAAAACACCAGAAATGGACTTATCCTATGACCCAGCAATTGCTCTTCTGGGGATTTACCCAAAGGAGACAAAAACATTTATCAGAAGAGATCCATGTCTACCTATCTTCAAATTGTAATAGCCCAAACCTTGAAGAAATAGATTTCCAAGGACAGATGAGTGGCGAAAAAAGTGTGGTATATATACACAATGGAAAGCAAAGGACTCTGGGGGAGGAAGAAGATGGAGGAGTGGAAGAGCATTGTGGGGTCCTGGTGCATAAAGAAACTGTACTCATATGTCACATGTCAGTGTCTACACTGTAAAGCATTAACTCCCCGAAGTTAGTTTTGTTCTAAGAGAAGTTAATACAAGAGAACACAGGAAACAGAAAATATGCTGCTATAAGAGTGAACAAAAGGGAGTCAGGCGGTAGTGCAGTGGGTTAAGCACAGGTGGCGCAAAGCACAAGGACCTGCATAAGGATCCCTGACTGAACCCCCGGCTCCCCACCTGCAGGGGAGTTGATTCACAGGTGGTGAAGCAGGTCTGCAGGTGTCTGTCTTTCTCTCCTCCTCTGTCTTCCCCTCCTCTCTCCATTTCTCTCTGTTCTATCCAACAACAACGCCATCCATAATAACTACAACAATAAAACAACAAGGGCAACAAAAGGGAATAAATAATAAATATAAAAAAATATCTTTAAAAAAAGTGAACAAAAAGCCAACCAAAACAAAAAAGAATGGAGTTAGCATGTTTGTTGATAGTAATTCAAAAGCAAACTGATTTGCACTAAAAGGTCAACTTAGGGATGAGTCTCTCTGTAGAGTGCACGTTACCATGCAGGAGGACCTGAGTTCAAGCCTCTTGACCCCACCTGTAGGAGCAAAGTTTCAGGAGGATAGAGTAGTGCTACAGGTGTCTCTGCTTTCTCTCTTTGCTTTCTCTATTTCTTGCCTTCTACCACCCTCTATCCAAGAAAGAAAAAGAAAGACGAAAGGAAGGGAGGAAGGGAGGAAGGAAGGAAGGAAGGAAGGAAAGGAAGGAAGGAAGGAAGGAAGAAAGAAAGAAAGAAAGAAAGAAAGAAAGAAAGAAAGAAAGAAAGAAAGAAAGAAAGAAAGGGAAAGGGAAAAAAGCCAGTACCAAGAAGTGTGGAATCAGCTTTTTTTTTTTGCCCCAGAGTTATTCCTGGGGCTCAGTGCAGGCACTGCAAATCCACAGCTCCTGGCAGCACTTTCCCCCATTTTATTGGACAGGACAGAAAGAAACTGAGAGGAGAGGGGGAGAGAGAGAGGGAGAGAGAACCATAGATACCTGCAGACCTGCTTCAATGTTCGTGAAGCATCCCTTCTGCAGGTGTGGGGCGATAGCCTTGAACCTGGATCCTTGTGCTTAGTACTATGTGAGCTTAATTGGAGGTGTCACTGCCTCGCTCCCATCACTGTATAGGCACTGAGCTGCATAGATGAACCTGGTGGCAAAATATCATTTTTTGAGATTTAAGTCGGAAGAAAAGAGATTTTTTTTTTTTTGGACAAAATAGAAAATTCTGACACAGTGTATAGGCAAAAAAGGCTTCTTTCTATAGAAATGTTCTAGTCAGATATATTTCTCTGAAAAACAAAAGCACAGTTAATATGAATATGAATACAGTAACTATATAATATATAGCCTCAATGTAGAAAAATGTTCAAACAATACATATACTTACATTTTGTTTTCTTAAAAACAAACAAACACACAAAAAAACTCTTTGAGAAAACTGTCCAATCAATTCCTATTTCTGGTGATAAAATGTGGTGACCCCAGCAGGAGTTTGGGACTATCAGCACACAAATGGCATCCCCCTGAGGAGGTGCTTCAGAGAAGGGAATGTATAAAAGCACGGGACTTTGAGCACATGAGGCTCTTATGCCTGCGGCTTCTTCTCCTGGTCAGAAGCATCTCGGTGATGGTGCTCCAGCATCCATCCGCCATGTCTACTTCTCCTGGGAACTGAACACGTGGGACTCTGCTAGCCGGTAAACTTTTGGACCCCTTTACAGCCATGAGCAACCTTTACCAGAGCTGATCATTGTTTATTTTATGGGACTAAACTTTGATAACCATATTCAGACTTTATAGACCTAGCGTAGGCTTAACCCTTGATGATAAGTGCTTATTTTGCCTATTACCTGTTTCAACCTAATAAACCGTGTATTGTTTCAACCAATTCCAAGACCCCACAGTGAATCCTTTTAGGCGCCTCAGCAGCAGCCCCCAGCCTAACCCCATTTTGTTTTAAGTTAATTTACAACAATAAAATTGCTGGGGCTCATATGGAGTGACTCCAACCAGGGGGTAAGCCTCTGACCCTCCCTTACCTGCTCAAGAGACTGCATTAATCAGAAAGAGGCATTGGGGAGCATTCTGGTACGAACATTCATTTATTGGGAGAAGAGTACAGGTCTTTATAATGAGTTAAACAAAGAACATTTTTCACATACGTCAGAGATTACAGGTTTCTTAAAGGTCAGCTTGCCCCTATGGTAGGGGGTTGGTATGACAAGAACTGATGAGATATATAAAGGTCAAAATGATTAGTCTCCATGATGCAGGCGAGTTGATTATCCAAAGGTATGTGAGAGAAGCATAGGGGTTAAACCAGTAAGGTGAGATAGAGAAGAAAAACAAAGATTGATGTAAATCACAGATATCAAAGGACACAAGGAAATAGAATATGGGGTCTCACTGCCAGGGTGTATGATGGAGTGTGTTCTCCTATATGATCAAAGATAAAGTTATAGTGGATGTGTGAACTCTGAGTGAACCCTCAAGCAGGCAGCCATTTGGTGTGAGAGGCTTGTAGGCTTTCTGTGAGCTTGAGAGATTAACAAGGAGAAACTGAGTCTGGGAGACTTTTCCCTCTTGTCTCATCTCTATAAGGAGAGAGGCTAACAAGTGGGGTGTCTTTCCAGACCTCCATCCAAGGATGGGAGAGCTCCCCTAAGCTCTACCAAGTTTTCACATAGTCCCACATAAAATAATTTGACTTGAGCAGATATTTACTTTTATTTTTTATATTTACTTGTTGACTGGAGTCTGCATGTGACCTCTCTGTGTGACCTGGACTTCTTATAGCTTGGGTACTAAATGCAGTGGTATGTACAGTAGTAATCGCTGTAGCACTTTTAACATTTAGTATAATAACACCTCTCTAGCTCAGGGGCGGACTGAAGCTAAGGGGGTGTGGATATCATCACACGATGCTGGAAGTGACAGTTGTTTAAAATTCTGTGTGTGAAAACAAAAATATCTGGGGCCTAGAGTCTGCCTTTCCACTTCTACCCGGGTTCCCTATTTCCTATGACCACTTTCTGCCCATAGCATCTTTACGCCTATATTGTTTACATATTTAAAATTCTTCCCTTTTCCCTTAAATAGAATTTTTTTTTTTTTTGCATTTAGGACTCTATCCTACTTCTAACTTGGTGTAGAATATGTTACTCAACACATATCTATTTTAATGAATCTGGCTTGTGAGAGTATTTTGTAACTTAATACCCTTCCTTTATACCTAAACTCAATACTTATAATTTCAGTATTTCATAAAACATATCTTTCTCTAAGAAAAGAGAGAAAGTCTAAAGTTAAGCTATTAAGTGAATAAAAGTGAAAGTTATCAAAGTAATGAAAAGAGAGATGGGTAGGGCAAGATCCCAAATTATCTTCCTGTTATTTCCTTGTCTCTGCTAAATAACCTTTAATATTATGTAAATATTGAGAGATGACCTCCCCACCCCCCATAATGTCCCAAAGGTGCAGTGGGCTGTGATATACTGATTTCTTATGACTCTCCTTTGCCTGATCTGTTTTTCTTCCCTTTCCTTTTTTCTGTTTCTGTTTTCCATATATAAAATTCTTATTCTATGCCATCTGAATAATCTGAATTTTTAGGTAGCCCCCAATACCAATGCTGTTGAAATTCAAACCTCTTAAGTTCATGATATTAAGACGTGAAGACTCTGTGAAGTGAATAGGTCATGAAAGTGAACATAACATAAATGGAATCAATGCTTTACATAGGAACCCCCAGGGAGGGAAAGGTGACCATTCAGGAAGTAGGACTTCATCAGGCACTGAATCTGTCACCATCATGCATCTCCTGGGTGTTTGTTGTTCTAAGACTCACAGCCTTTGTATTTGTTTTGTTTTATTTTTGTCTGTTTTTTTTTTGAGATAACAGCTCTAATAGATTAAAAGAAGTAACAATTTAAATAATTACTGCTAATAGTTATAAGACGAATAAAAACCTTAAAATCATCTAAAGAACTCTGCATCTATGGATTATAGAGACAGGTAAGGGAAAGAAGAAATAAAAATTATTTCTGGTGATTATATATGACAAAGTATTATAACTGATCTTTTTAAATCTCTGCTAATATTTTCATTTGTTATTGGATAGAGGCTGAGAGAAATTGAGAGGAGAGGAGGAGAAAGAAAAGGAGAGAGATCAACTTGACAGATCATCCAGGCAGAAAATCAATAAAGAAATGAAGGAGCTAAATGAAGAGATAGCTAAACTAGAACTATTGAACATTTTCAGAGTAAAAATGGTGATTTTACCATTTTCAGTCCATCTGGGATGGAGCTTGAAGAAATCATGTTAAGTGAAATACGTCAAAAACTTAAGGATGAATATGGGATGATCTCTCATTCACAGGCAGAAGTTGAAAAACCAGATCAGAAGAGAAAACGCTAAGCACAACTTAGACTGGAGTTGGTGTATTGCACCAAAGTAAAAGACTCTGGGGTGGGTGGGTGGGTGGGGGAGTTTAGGTCCTGGAACAGGATGGCAGAGTTGGGGGGTTGTATTATTGTGTGGAAAAATTAGAACTGTTATGCATGCACAAACTATTGTATTTACTGTCGACTGTAAAACATTAATCCCCGAATTAAAAAAAAGAAGAAGAGGGAGAGAGAGAGATATTGAGACACTTGCAGCCCTACTTCACCACTTGTGACGCTTTCCCCCTGCAAGTGGGACCAGGGGCTTGAACCTAGGTTCTTGTGCACTGTAAAGTGTGCGTTTTAACCAGGTGCATCACTGCCTGGCCCCTATAACTGACATTTCTATGATCATCACGAAGCAAGAAAAAAGCAAGAATTATTCTTGACATATACTCTTTTAAAACACATGGAAATACTGACTTTATCTTAAGAATCATTAAATCTTAGAATAGAAGCAAGGTGTGCTGCTTAAAAGAATGGGGCATGGTCTTTGGGCAAATTCAGTACATAGGAACATATTGTTTCCTAGAGAGTATTAACAGATGAAGTTTAGTCAGAGTTATATTGTCTTTTCTCTTTGTATAATTTGAAGATATATTCAGAGGAAAAAATTCATGGATATCAACTCAAGTTTTTGTTTTTTCTTTTTTTCTGGGAATGAACTTTTGTAAGCTCTTATGTATGTAATTTATAAGTTTTTCTTTGACGTTACGGAGATAAACCCACCCCAAGATTTCTTGCTGGTCAGCATTGTTCCCAGCTGAAAGTGCTTTTACATCTTCAGATCTTTCCCCTACTGAGTATAGAAAGCTCATTGAATAATGCATATTTCTATAATCTTTCATCAGACTCTTGCATACTTACATCATCCTTTGGATTCCTGGTATGGAAACAGAATTTTAAAAATGCTTCATTATGTTAATATCTGGATTATTGTCTTTTTAGAATTTATTTTATTTCTGATTTCTATCAGTAGGGCAGAGAGAAATTGAGAGGGGGAGGGGAAATAGAAAGGAAGTGAGAGAAACATATGCAGCACTGCTTCAGTGCTTGTGAAGCAACCCCCCTGCAGGTGGGGACTGGGGGTTTGAATCCGAGTTATTGTTGACAGTTAATGTGTGTGCTCCAACAGGTGCAATGATCAAACGTACAGTATAAATTCCCAAACATAAATGCTTAGTTTTTCACAAACAATAGCTTTCAAATAAGGAAGTAAGGGACTACAATTATTTCTTCTATCCTGTAGTATCATATTTAAAGTGAATTCACAAAGGGAAACAAATGTATGATGGTCACCTGATTGTTTATTCTTGGAAATTAACAGATATGAAAATTAAACCAATATCTTTCTGCTTTAATTAGCTAATTTGACCCAAGCTCCTTTATTGTGATAGAGATTATTTCTTCTATATTTTCCCAGCTACTTATGTACATTATATACGTTTATGCATGCAATATTTATTTATGTATAACACTCATACATAGAGTGGGATGGGAGAAATGTCATGGCACATTTTTCATAGAAAAATGCATCGTGACACCTCGAGTATATAGAAATTGACAAAAAGCCACAGTGTACTCATGTTTTCTGGTCACTTCTGTATTCATCTCATCAGAGGATTTACCTGGCTCCACGAGGAATTAGAAGAGTTTATTGCAGCAGTGATGACTTCTAGGCTGTGTGCTAGTTACTTCTTCCATACTTTTCACTCTATTGAAACTCTGAACTATAGTTAAAGAAAGTTGAAACAGCACAGGAGTTTCAGGTTCATTGAGTCTAAACCCCTTGCTTTTTTGGCAAAGTATAGGGGCCTAGACATAGCCTCTGATTTTTTTTTTATACAAAACATTTTTATTTAATTAATTAATTAATTAATTAATTCCCTTTTGTTGCCCTTGTTGTCATAGTTGTTGGATAGGACAAAGAGAAATGGAGAGAGGAGGGGAAGAGAAAGACAGACACCTGCAGACCTGCTTCACCACTTGTGAAGCAACTACCCTGCAGGTGGGGAGCCAGGGGCTCAAACCAGGATCCTTATGCTGGTCCTTGTGCTTTGCGCCACCTGCACTTAACCCGCTGTGCTACTGCCCGCCTCCTGCCTCTGATTTTCTTGATGCTGCAAAACCTGATCTAAGATCTGCTCAGCCCAGAGTGATGCTGCCTTCATGATACCACAGCTATGTTCAGTCCTACCTAACCAGAGCTTACAGAATAAATTAGTTAATATCACTGGTTGTGGCTCACCCTTGAGACCATTCATCTGTTTGGTGGCCGGATGTAAAGTAGCGAAGGTGTCTTGAGTTATAAGTTGCTACAAGAGGAATGAAATGAGTCTATAGCCAAACCCTGCCCCCTCCCCCCCCAAAAAAAAAACAAAAAAAAAACCTCCTGCTTTATGTTCATCAATAATGAATAGCCCATCCCTGCAATACTCAGAGGGAGCTTACGTTGCACTTTTGAGCAGCGGGTTAGTAATGTACAGTGGATAGAGCCTTTCTTTCAAATCCCAGGGCAGCGGGCCCTTCAAGGCTAGCATTGCATTTTCAATTAGCCTCTGAGTGAATGCTTGGCATGTGTCTTAGTGAAGAGGCACACAATTAGCTTATTGTTCTTCTCTGTGTTGTGCTGAGAGGATCTAAGGGGTTGGTGGGGGAACAGGAAAGCCAGGCATCACTGTGGATGTTGAAGAAGAGAGTTACTCACCTCAGCATCTTCACTCGCTCTGGAATTACAGCTATTTCTTACCAAGCACTCTGTGAGGTTGGGAGGAGTGTGGCTGAGGAAACACATCCCAGACAACCACTTGGGGTTAGTCTTTCGGAGTCTTTCACATCTGTCTCTGATTCCGGTCCTTATCATGGAGCCCAATAGTCCCAAAAAGATACAGTTTGCTGTGCCTTTATTCCAGAGTCAGATTGCACCTGAAGCAGCAGAGCAGGTAAGAATTGGGTGGGGGGCCGTTCCTGTATAGAAGGGACGAATATTCATTCTTGTGACTAATTGAAAGTTTTTCCTTTTCAAAAAATATCTTAAATACGCCTAATTTTGTGAATTCCTAGAATGCAGGAATGAGAGGTAAGGTGACTTTCAAATGTGCCCTACATGGATTGCTTTAGGGAAGCCACTGGCTAAAATGTAGCACTTTGTTGGGGAGTAAAATTAGCAGCCATTAAGAAAAAAGTGCCTAAAGGTGTAATTCAGATTTGGATACAAAATTTTGTTTGTTTTTCCTTATTAAAATATGGGTTCTGTTTTTTAGGGAAATAAGCAAATAACAACAACAAATCCTTCAAAATGAACAAACTTTTGTTTTGTTGTTCCTAAAATGAAATGGTTGATTAAAGAAAACGTTGAAGCCTATAATAGTTTCAGATCATAGGCTGACTATTTTTCTTCAATGCTTTTCACTGTGTATCCAAAACTGTTCATTGATGTATATAGAATGTAATATATGACATGTAGGAATTGGAAGTCTCTGCATAGTTTAAAAAGACAGCATTTTCACATTTTCCTTTCTATGTCCTTTCTGTTAGCAGCTTTCTACCTCTCAAGTGTGAGGCGAATTTACATCTGTATTACCTTTCAGATTTAGATTTACTTGGATTCCTGAGCTAGCCACTTTAAAAGACCATTTGTGGTACAAGACAAAGGCACAACAGAAAAATAAATAAATAAATAATAAATAAATACATAAAGTAAATTTATGTGGATCATCAACTTAATTTATTAGCTTCACAGGCATGTTATTTCCGACTCTCTTTTCAACATCCAACACCCTAAGAACATTATGTAGGAAACAGTAGTTACTATGAGAATCATAACAACCTGGGATGTTTGATAATCTGAAATAGATTGATCCACACACAGGCCGGATTTATTCAACCTTGACGAGGTATCTATGTCAAGGGAGGCACTGATTCTAGCATGGTCTAGGGGACATTCACAGGTCATCCTGTTTTGTACTGAAAATTATTGCAAGGATTTACCAATATGCTTAAGAATCAGAGTGACATTAGAGAGTCTAATTATGATATGTTTCTGAAATTCTAAATGTAAGGGAAAAAGAAACCTGCAACAAACCCATTATTTTAAAGTGAACCATGTATTCTCACAGGATCCATTAGTTTGTTGACTTGTTCCAAATGCTGTGCTAAAAAATAAAAAGCTAAAGCTATTACATGTAAGCTGTGAGAATCCTGTTATTAAAGCTTCTTTTATCTCACTTCAAAACAAGCGTAGTCAGTCTCATAACCCCAACATGAGGGCCCCAAGTCTTAAGAAGAGCAAGTCATCTCATACTTGCACTGTTTATTCATTTTAAGTGGCAGGATTTAGCTACATAGAACTAATCCTCTCTCTCTCTCTCTCTTTCTTCTGTTATAGAAATGCAGGGTTTTTTTTTTGTTTTGTTTTGTTTTTCTTTTGGTCAAAGAAGGTAGTCCTTTTACCTGTCAAATTTTCTATTATCCAGAATATAATTAATGAACAATGAACAACAAGCATTGCCCTCCAGAAATGTGACCTTGTGTGTGGGGGTGGGGGGAAGAATGAGAGGACAGATCTGAAAACTGTAAAGTGCAATGGAACACTGACTTTCTCTGACATTAGCTGGGCCTTTGTTATTCACAGATTAGGAAAAGAAGACCCACACCAGCATCACTTGTAATTCTCAATGAACATAATCCCTCAGGTAAGAAAGTATCATGTTTATCATACTGATGGAGCAGAATATACTTGCTTGAGGAACACCAGGGTGCATGTCACTGCCTAAAGATAACAAGTAGCAATAATCTAACAAGGTAGTCCATGAAATAAGTATTATAAGAACTGTCTTAGCCAACAGTGTACTTTTCTTTTAGAAGGAGACATCGGTGATTATATGCTATGAAGTGTTTCATTGGCATTTGCTATCAAGTACACAGCATTTTTTCTTTGTTTGCTTTTGTGAAATCTGGTTCAATGCTTATTAATGAGGTTGTTGGAAAGTTATAAATCAAGCTCAAATTACAGTCATAGAGATGCTTGTTATCTTTACAGAATATGTTTTTATTTATGAAAGGTTGTTATAGGGTAGGCAATAAGCCATTATTGGCTTCAGCTTTCCTACTGATGTCATCTCTGAATAATGCAATTGACAAGTAACCAGATCAATTTTCAGCACTGCCCACTGGAGAGACATTCTGGAGGGCTGCGTCCGTTTGTTGAGGTTTTATTGCCATTTCCTGTAAAAGTCAAGCTGCATTATTCTCCCCGATAGAGGACTATGCTCTGTAATGCTTGTACTTTTACTTATTGAGTTGGCGTGGCTTCAGTCTCGTATTTAAGTGCTGCTTATAGAAAGACCACTCAGACAGCAAAGGTCATGGCATTCACTTGTCACCAAGTAAAAGTTAGTTTTAGACTTTTTGAAAGTCTAAATAGTAAGGCAGGCAAAGGGAGTTTAAGTAGTGGAAACTGAATAAACTTACATATAGGTTGCAGTAAATGGTCAGTTTTAAGAATGCCAGAACAAAATTGTCTTTGGCTTTCAGATTCCTTCCTAAATAGAACAGCACATATCTGATGAGAAAGAAATTCTAATAGATTGTTGATTGTTGGTCCCAGATAGTTTCCAAAGCAAACAAATTAGCTGACTTACTCCTGATAAAACCAAATAATTATACATTGATCCTGTTGTCATGAAACTTAACTAAGTTTTTTTTTTTTAATTTATTTCTTTATTGGGGAATTAATGTTTTACATTCAACAGTAAATACAATAGTTTGTATGTGCATAACATTCCCCAGTTTCCCATTTAACAATACAACCCCCACTATGTCATTTATCATCCTTCATGGACCTGTATTCTCCCCACCCACCCACCCCAGAGTTTTTTACTTCGGTGCAATATGCCAATTCCAGTTCAGGTTCTACTTGTGTTTTCTTTTCTGATCTTGTTTTTCAACTTCTGCCTGAGAGTGAGATCATCCCATATTCATCCTGTTTCTGACTTATTTCACATAACATGAATTTTTCAAGGTCCATCCAAGATCGGCTGAAAACGGTGAAGTCACCATTTTTTTTACAGCTGAGTAGTATTCCATTGAGTCTTGCTCAGCCACTCATCTGTTGTTGTACACCTGGGTTGCTTCCAGGTTTTGGCTATTACAAATTGTGCTGCCAAGAACATATGTGTACACAGATCTTTTTGGATGGATGTGTTGGGTTCCTTAGGATATATCCCCAGGAGAGGAATTGCAGGGTCATAGGGTAGGTCCAGCTAGCCTTCGGAGAGTTCTCCAGACTGTTCTCCACAGAGGATGGACCAATTGACATTCCCACCAGCAGTGTAGGAGGGTTCCTTTGACCCCACACCCTCTCCAGCATTTGCTGCTGCTACCTTTTCTGATGTATGACATTCTCACAGGAGTGAAGTGGTATCTCGTTGTTGTCTTGATTTGCATTTCTCTGACAATCAGAGACTTGGAGCATTTTTTCATGTGTTTCTCGGCCTTTTGGATCTCTTCTGTGGTGAATATTCTGTCCAAGTCCTCCCCCCATTTTTGGATGGGGTTATTTGTTGTCTTGTTGTTGAGTCTGGCAAGCTCTTTATATATGTTGGTTATTAAACTCTTTTTTTTTTTATTTAAATTTTTAATTTAAGAAATGATTAGTGAACAAAAGCATAAGGTAGGAGGGGTACAACTCCACACAATTCCCACCACCCAATCCCCATAACCCACCCTCTCCCATGATAGCCTTCCCATTCTCTAGCCCTCTGGGAGCATGGACCCAGGGTCGTTGAGGGTTGCAGAAGGTAGAGGGTCTGGCTTCTGTAATTGCTTCCCCGCTGAACATGGGCGTTGACTGGTCAGTCCATACTCCCAGTCTGCCTCTCTCTTTCCCTAGTAAGGTGTGTCTCTGGGGAAGCTGAGCTCCAGGACACATTGGTGGGGTCTTCAATCCAGGGAAGCCTAGCCAGCATCCTGGTGGCATCTGGAACCTGGTGATTGAAAAGAGAGTTAACATACAAAGCCAAACAATTTGTTGAGCAAACATGGATCCCAAGATTGGAATAGTGGAGAGGAAGTGTTGGGGAGGTACTCACTGCAAACTCTAGTGTAATCCTGCTTTCAGGTATATATTTTGCAGTAGTTTATGGATACGTGTGCGCATACGCTCTCTCTCACAGAAACTGGTGTATGTCTAGGTTATGGGACTTTGTTAGAAAGTGAACTACCTGAGATGAAATTAGAGTGTACTATAAAAGGAAAGGTCTCACCCGAGTAATGAAGCTGAAGGGTTGTCATTCCACACGTGAAGTCTCTGGATACACTCTGAGGTGAAGCATGTTGAGATGGCAATCGTTGCTTTGGTTAGGTTGTGATCGGCGGATGCAATATTATTTGGTATGGATTGGGAGAAGCATACGGGAAAGTGAGCCCTATCCATGGGTGCCAGGACTGGGGGAAGTAGGGGCTCTATAGTGAAGATGTGAGGTTCCTGCTGTCTTAGGGTTCAAAAAGACAATCAATAGTTAATATTATCATCACATTATTTGTTAATTGGGTTAACTTTGAAAAGTCCCTTTGTTATGGTTTGCTGTACAGTACCCAGTATCTTGTATATAGCTGTGCTATTGGAAGCCTCCAATCTACTTGGTCTAGGCTTTTGAGAGAGTCCGCATATCAAATACGTAGCCTATCTATTAAAAAGATTCAGTTTGTCTCCTGAGAACCTTTGAGACATACAATTGATTTCCCCCTCTCATATTAATTAACTACTGATTTATATGTCTACATTTTGCTAGGAGTGTACATAAACACCATTCCCATCACCAAAGGACCGTGACCCATCCCTCCCGCCCATTCCCACCCCCCACTGGCCCAGAAAGCTACATGTCTACCCCTCACCACTGGGTTTTTTCTTTAGTGCCCTACTTACAATTTGATCAGGTCCTGCTTTTAGTTTCCCTTTCAGATCTTCTAAGTCAGCTTCTGTTGATGAGTGGGATCATCCCATACTCATCTTTAACTTTCTGACTCAGTTCACTTAACATAATTCCTTCTAGCTCTGTCCAAGATGGGTCAGAGAAGGTGGGTTCATTGTTCTTGATAGCTGCATAGTATTCCATTGTGTATATATACCACAGCTTTCTCAGCCATTCATCTGTTGTTGGGCACCTGGGTTGCTTCCAGGTTTTAGCTATTATGAATTGTGCTGCTATGAACATAGGAGTACACACCTCTTTTTGGTTGGGTGTTATGGAGTCCTTGGGGTATAACCCCAGGAGAGGAATTATTGGGTCATATGGAAGGTCCATGTCTAGCCTTCTGAGGGTTTTCCAGACTGCTCTCCACAGAGGCTGTACCAATTTACATTCCCACCAGCAATGTAAAAGGGTTCCTCTGTCCCCACATCCTCTCCAGCATTTGTTGCTGCTGTCCTTTTTGATGTATGCCATTCTTACAGGAGTGAGGTGGTATCTTAGTGTTGTCTTAATTTGCATTTCTCTGACAATCAGTGACCTAGAGCAGTTTTTCATATGTTTGTTAGCCTTTTGGATCTCCTCTGTGGTGAGTGTTTTGTTCATTTCCTCTGCCCATTTTTGGATGGGGTCATTTGCTTTTTTGCGGCTAAGTTTGCTGAGCTCTTTATATATTTTGGTGATTAGTTTCTTGTCTGATGTCTGGCATGTGAAGATCTTCTCCCATTCTGTGAGGGGTCTCTCTGTTTGTTTAATAGTTTCTTTGGATGTGCAGAAGCTTTTCAATTTGATGTAGTCCCATTGGTTTGTTTCTACTTTGGTCTTCCTTGCAATTGGGTTTGATTCATCAAAGATATCCTTGAGGTGTAGATGGGAAAGTGTTTTACCAATGTTTTCCTCTAAGTATTTGATTGTTTCTGGTCTGACATCTAAGTCTTTGATCCATTTGGAGTTGATTTTTGTTTCTGGTGAGATAAAGTGGTTCAATTTCATTCTTCTGCATGTTTCAACCCAGTTTTCCCAGCACCATTTATTGAAGAGAGCCTCCTTCTTCCATTTAATCCTTTGGGCCCCCTTATCAAAGATTAGATGCCCATAGGTGTTGGGATTTACTTCTGGGCTTTCAATTCTGTTCCACTGCTCTGTGTGCCTATTTTTGTTCCAGTACCATGCTGTTTTGATGATGATGGCTTTATAATATAGTTTAAGGTCTGGGAGTGTGATGCCTCCATTTCTGTTTCTTTTCCTCAAGATGGTTTTGGCAATTCTAGGTGTTTTCAGGTTCCAGATAAATGATTGTAGTGTTTGTTCTATTCTCTTAAAGAAGCTTGGTGGAACTTTGATGGGTATTGCATTAAATTTGTATATGGCTCTGGGGAGAATGTTCATTTTGATGATATTTATTCTTCCAATCCATGAGCATGGGATATCTTTCCATTTCTTGGTATCAGTTTCTATCTCCTTGAGTAGCGACTCATAGTTTTCAGCATACAAGTCTTTCACTTCTTTGGTCAACTTTATTCCTAGGTATTTGATTGATTTTGCTGAAACAGTGAATGGGAGTGATTTCTGGATGTCTTCTTCTTCAGATTTAGTGTTTGCATAAAGAAATGCCACTGATTTTTGTACATTGATTTTGTAGCCTGATACCTTGCTATATTGCCTAACAACTTCCAGTAATTTTCTACTGGATTCTTTAGGTCTTTCTATGTATACTATCATATCATCTGCAAATAGTGAGAGCTTGACTTCTTCCCTTCCAATCTGTATCCCTTTGATTTCTTTCTCTTGCCTGATTGCTATGGCAAGAACTTCCAATACTATGTTGAAGAGTAACGGTGACAGTGGGCAGCCCTGTCTAGTCCCTGATCTGAGGGGGAATGCTTTCAGCTTCTCTCCATTGAGTATGATGTTGGCTGTAGGTTTGCTATATATAGACTCCACTATCTTGAGGAATTTCCCATTTATTCCCATTTTTTGTAGAGTTTTGAGCATGAATGGGTGTTGGATTTTGTCAAAGGCTTTCTCTGCATCTATTGAGATAATCATGTGGTTTTTGGCTTTGCTTTTATTGATGTGATGAATGACATTGATTGATTTACGGATGTTGAACCAGCCTTGCATTCCTGGGATGAATCCCACTTGGTCATGATGAACAATCTTTTTGATGTGTTGCTGTATCCGGTTGGCCAAGATCTTGTTTAATATTTTGGCATCTATGTTCATCAGAGATATTGGTCTGTAGTTTTCCTTTTTTGTTCTGTCCCTATCAGCTTTTGGTATCAGGGTGATGTTGGCTTCATAAAAGGTGGAAGGGAGTATTCCTGTTTCTTCAATCTTATGGAATAGCTTAAGAAGTATGGGTATTAACTGTTTCCTGAAAGTTTTGTAGAATTCGTTTGTGAAGCCATCTGGTCCAGGACTTTTGTTGTTGGGGAGATTCTTAATAACGGTTTCAATTTCTTTGTCTGTGATTGGTGCATTTAGATTTTGTAGTTCTTCTTGGTTCAGTTTTGGAAGTGCATAGGTTTCTAGGAATTGTTCCATTTCTTCCAGATTCTCTAGCTTGGTGGCATATAGTTCTTTATAGAAGTTTCGCAGAATTCTCTGGATTTCTGTGGTGTCAGTTGTGATATCTCCTGTATCGTTGACAATTCTATTAATTTGAGTCTTCTCTCTTTTTTGTTTGGTGAGTCTGGCTAGGGGTTTGTCAATTTTGTTTAATCTTTCAAAGAACCGACATTTGGCTTCATTGATCTTTTGTATGGTTCTTTTATTTTCGATGTTGTTTATTTCTGCTCTAACTTTAGTGATTTCTGTCCTTCTGGTTGCTTTAGGGTTCCTTTGTTCCTCTTCCTCTAAGTCCTTGAGGTGTGTAGTAAGTTCGTTCATTTGGGCTTCTTCTTGGTGTTTAATATGTGATTGTATAGCTATAAGTTTCCCTCTCAGTACTGCTTTAGCTGTGTCCCAAATATTTTGATAGGTTGTGTCTTCATTTTCATTAGTTTCCAGGAACATTTGAATTTCCTGTTTGAGTGAGTGTCTGACCCAGTGGTTCTTAAGGAGCATGTTGTTTAGTTTCCAAATTCTATGTCTTTTAATAATTTTCTGTTTGTTGTTAAAAGTTAGTTTTACTCCACTGTGGTCTGAGAAGATACTTGGGATGATTTCAATGCTCTTGAATTTATTGATGCTGTCTTTGTGACCTAACATGTGGTCTATCCTTGAGTATGTGTTGTGTGGATTTGAAAAGAAGGTGTATTCCAGTTTTTTGGGGTGGAGGAGTCTGAAAATGTCCAAGAGGTCTAGTCTGTCAATCTCTTCATTCAATTCTCTTATATCTTTATTGGTTCTCTTCTTTGTTGATCTGTCTAAGTGTGAGAGTGGGGTATTGAAGTCTCCCACTATTATTGTATTACTATTGATGTATTTTTGAAATTCTTTCAATAGGTGTTTAATGTATTTAGATGGTCCCTCGTTGGGTGCATAGATGTTAATAATTGTTAAGTCTTCTTGGCTGATTGATCCTCTTATCATTATGTAATGTCCTTGCCTATCTTTTATTACTTTATTTAATTTAAAATCTATCGTGTCTGAGATGAGAATGGCTGTTCCTGCCCTTTTTTGTGGACCGTTAGCCTGTATGATAGTTTTCCATCCTTTCACTTTAAGTCTGTGTTTATCTTGTTGTGACAGATGGGATTCTTGCAAGCAGCATATGGTTGGGTTATGTTTTCTGATCCATCCCCCCACCCTGTGCCTTTTGATGGGTGAGTTTAAGCCATTGACATTTATTGATATTATGGATTTAATGTATTGTAGTGCCATTGTTCTAAAAAACAATTTGTTTGCTCTGATATATTACAAGTATTATAGTGATGTTCTTGTTTATAAGAGGTCTTTTAATACCTCTTTCAGGGCCGGCTTGGTGATAGTTGCCTCCTTTAACTGTTGTTTGTCTAAGAAGGTTTTGATCCCTCCATCTAGCTTGAATGAAAGTCTAGCAGGATATATAATCCTTGGTTGAAACCCTTTTTCATTCAGGGCTTGATAGATATCTTGCCACTCCCTTCTGGCTTTTAGAGTTTGAGTTGAAAAATCTGCAGAAAGTCTTATGGGTTTTCCCCTGTATGTGACTTTTTGTTTCTCTCTTGCAGCCTTTAGGATCCTTTCTTTATCCTTACTTCTTCTCATTGTGACTATGATGTGTCTTGGTGTTTTCAGGTCTGGGTTGATTCTGTTTGGTACTCTCTGGGCCTCTTGCACCTTGATATCCTTTCTGTTATTCAGGTCTGGGAAATTTTCTTGTATTATTTCCTCTAGGATGTTTGCTTCCCCTTCCTCTCTTTCTTCCTCTGGCAGGCCAATTATACGAATGTTACTTCTTTTGAGATCATCCCATATGTCTCTGTTGTTGTTTTCAGTGTCTCTCAATCTCTTTTTAAGCTCTTTCACCTCTTTCTTAGTTTTCTCTAACTCATCCTCTGTCTGACTAATTCTGTTTTCTGCTTCTGTTAGTCTGCTTTCCCTTGCCTCAGCTTCTTTCTTCATTACAGCTATTTCAGCTTTCAGTTCTCTAATTGTCTCAAGATAATCAGTATTTTCCTTGGGGGTCTCAACTGTTGTTTCCCTAATACTGCCATTTCTTTCCTCCAATGTTGTTTTCATTTCTTTGCCGACGATGCTATCAGAGCACTCGCTGTTAGCGACTTCTCAGGCCGTCGCCATATTACCTCCCTCGGTTATTAAACTCTTATCTGATGTATGGCATGTAAAGATCTTCTCCCATTCTGTGAGGGGTCTCTTGGTTTGGGTAGTGGTTTCTTTTGCTGTGAAGAAGCTTTTTAATTTGATGTAGTCCCATAGGTTTATACTTGCCTTAGTCTTCTTTGTAATTGGATTCGTTTCATTGAAAATGTCTTTAAAATTTATGCGGAAAAGAGTTCTGCCAATATTTTCCTCTAAGTATCTGATAGTTTCTGGTCTAACATCCAAGTCCTTGATCCACTTGGAATTTACTTTTGTATTTGGTGAAATACAGTGATTCAGTTTCATTCTTCTGCATGTTTCAACCCATTGTTTCCAACACCATTTGTTGAAGAGACTCTGCTTTCCCCATTGAATAGTCTGGGCACCTTTGTCAAAGATTAGATGTCCATAGGTGTGGGGAGTTTTTTTTTTCAAATTAATTAGCTGATGTAATGAATGATAGCTCACTTATATTTGATTGAACTTGAGTGCAAGTAGTATGCACTTACAGCTTATAATAAATAACAACCATAATGATAAAATATAGGAGGCTCCCCTAAAAATGACCTAGAAAATAGCAACTAAACTATAATACTTTTGACACTAAGTCAAAGCAAAACCTGATCCTAGTCTTTATTAATTATGTAGATTTGGGGAGCATACATAAGCTCATTTTCTCATCAATAAATACAGATGGTTATGCTCACCCTTTCTCCTTGACAGAGTTGTATTGACTCTGTCATTACAAACCTTAAGAACTGAAATGTTTGACAAATGTCAGGTGTCCTTAGTCGATGAAATACACCCTTTATATGTGGTATTTAACAATTAAGGTGTAGCAAGAAATATAAAATTGTTATAATTTCATTTGTACTGAATATGTATGCCTCATTCAACAATCCTTTATATATCTAGTCTTATATATGAATGTTCTCTATCACATACAACAAAACAAATAGCAATAACAAAAGCCTTGTCATTTTTTAATGACAGTTTCTAAGCCTTTAAAAGCATTCCATTCTTCTTTCTTTCACGTCCCTTCTTTCCTCTTTCTTTCTGTCTTTCTTTCTTACTTTTTTTCTTACTGGATACAGACAGAGAGAAATTAAGAGGGGAGAAGGAGCACACAGGGAGAGAAACAGAGAGACATTTGCAGCCCTGTTTCATAAGTCATGAAGCTTTCCCCCAGCAGGTGGGGACCAGGTACTTGAACCTGAGCCCTTGCACACTGTAACTTGTAAGCTTAACTAGGTATGCCACTGCCTGGCCCCTGAAGCAATGCATTTTTTGAAAAAAATTAGGTTCATCAATTAACTTTAGTAAAATAAACAAATCTCTTTAATTGCCCAGTAAACAACTGAATGTTCTTGAACTCACTAGTGAACTATTGCCCAAGTATTGGCATTTCTGGATTCATCTGCCCCATGCAAGTTCCATAACCTCATTTGTGCTAGGAAAAAAAAAAAGCATTATTAAAAATAGTCACAACAGGGAGGCGGGCGGTAGTGCATCAGGTTAAGTGCACATGGCGCCAAGCCAAGAACAGGCGACAGGATCCGGGTTCAAGTCTCGGCTCCCCACCTGCAGGGGAGTCGCTTCACAGGAGGTGAAGCAGGTCTGCAGGTGTCTGTCTGTCTCTCCCCCTCTCTGTCTTCCCCTCCTCTCTTCATTTCTCTCTGTCCTATCCAACAACAATGACATCAATAAAACAATAACCACAACAATGATAAAAAAAAAAAATCAAGGGCAACAGAAGGGAAAAAATGGCCTCCAGGAGCAGTGGATTCACAGTGCAGGCACCAAAGCCTCAGCAATAACCCTGAAGACAAAACAATAACAACAATGACAACAAAATAGTAACTATAGCAGTTCTATTGAGGAAATCAACATTTCCTCAATAAAGTGATATTGGAGTTAAATTTAAGAAACAAGAAAAATGCTTGATTAGTATAAAAAGTCATAAATACTGTGCGATCTGAAGGCAGGACTACTTCACTCCGAAACTACCTTCCCGACCCTTCCTGATGTCCTTTTTCACTCGCTTTTTAAAAATGTTTTTAAATATTTATTTTACTTATTTTATTTATTTTCCCTTTTGTTGCCCTTGTTGTTTTATTGTTGTAGTTATTGTTGTTGTTATTGATGTCGTCGTTGTTGGATAGGACAGAGAGAAATCGAGAAAGGAGGGGAAGACAGAGAGGAGGAGAGAAAGACAGACACCTGCAGACCTGCTTCACTGCCTGCGAAGCGACTCCCCTTACAGGTGGGGAGCCGGGGTTCCAACTGGGATCCTTTCCCTGGTCCTTGTGCTTTGGGCCATGTGCGCTTAACCTGCTGCACTACAGCCCGACCTCCTTTCACTCACTTTTTCAAAGATTTCAGGTGGCTGTGACTTTCAGGCCATGCACGTCCATGCTATGTCGCTTTGTAAATTCCATTATTGCCTTTGGGTGTGGAGCTTGATGGGTTGGCTCCCATTGACGAGGTCCTTTCCACTACTTGTTGCAAGTGTCCATATCCTGGGGCCAGGTGGGCTCCTTTCAGGTTAATTACTTACTGTTTCCCCAGAGGCTTAGGTGGGGTTGGAAATGCCAGTTTGCAGGACAGGCTGGCTCATCTCATGTAAACACCTTGCACTCTTTTTCAGGTGTGAAAAAGAGTGCAAGTAGTTTGCCAGTAGTTGCTAATGTCCCCTAGTAGTAGTTTGCCCCTAGCAAAACCATGGCTACAACAACAAAAATACAAATAACAATAATTTTTTTTTAAGGGAAAGAAGAGAGAAACTTACAAGGTACTTAAACTAACCCAAGCTCTTGAGGTTTGCTCTAGGTTATCTGTTTTAAAGAAAATCTACAATCATCCCTATAAAAACATCTCAGGTGGAACATACAGTATGTTGTCCAGCCTCCCTTCAGGGGATGGAACATTCTCTGCAGTTGTTGATCCAAGTTGAGGGCAAGGTCCTATGGGGGCCCACAAAGGGGTCTATTGTGTTGTTCCTGATAAAGATGACTGGTAACACGGAGAGAGGGATTTATTTGAGGTCTAGGCCCATCATGTCTGTGTGGGAATCTCAGGACCCACCGACTAGGGCCCCAGCTGGTGGGGTGGCCTGATAGTGACTAAAGAGTCATCATTAAAGTATGCCAGTCTCTTGCCCTTATTCAGCTTTTGCAGTCCTTGCTTGATTAGGTTAGCTTGGGAGTGACTGAGGGAAGTATAATAGGAAGTAGGTGAGGAGTGTATTTAAGTCTTAAGTAGACACTATTTCACTATGAACTTTATAGTGTCTTTTTAGGTCTTTCTACTTGCAAGTAGACACTATTTCATTATGAACTTTATGGTATCTTTTTAGGTCTTTCTTGCTTGCTTGCTGCATATACTGGCTCACTGCAGACTATTGTGCACTTTTCCTTTCTGGTATATATTTTGCCCTAATTTATGGATACATGTGAACATATGCCCTATCTCATGGGACCTGGGATGATGACCCTGCGTCCATACTCTCAGAGGGATAAAGAATAGGAAAGCTATCAGGGGAGAGGATGGAATAGAGAGTTCTGGTGGTGGGAATTGTGTGGAGTTGTACCCCTCTTAGCCTAGGTTTTTTTTTGTCAGTGTTTCCTTTTTATAAATAAAAGTTAAAAAAAAGAAAAAATAAATAAAGAAAAGAAACATTTCAGATCTTATTTCTGATGTTAGAAAATAGAGGTGCTTGTATCAAACCCATTTTACTTAAAAAAAAAAAAAAACGCTTCATTTAGTCTTCACTACAGGTTTATTTACTCACTTCTTTTAGTACTGGTTTCTCTCACTATCCAGAAGGAGAGGCCTCCCATGAAACTTTTTAAAGTGAGGAAGCAGATTCACCATTTATTTAGAAAAATATTTACCACTGCTAGTCACCCCAAATAACACAGCAATCATACCAATAATATAAATTCTAAAACAACACCAACATATAGTAAAAACAGGTATGATATGATAAGCACAGAGCATATATGAATATGTAAATAAATATTTTATATAAATATCTATGTATTATAGGGGCTGGGTAAGCTTCACAAGTGGTGAAGCTAGGCTGAAGGTGTCTCTCTGTCTCTTTCCCTCTCTATCTACCCCTCCCCTCTCAATTGCTCTCTGTGTCTATCTAGTAATAAATAAATAAACAAGTATATATAGAATAAGTATACTCAGCAGTGTATCACTACTTCTTGCTCAGAGTATAGGGTGGGTGTTTTGTTGTTGTAGAACTAACTATAAATGTTCTTTTATTTTTGCATTTTGTCATAAAGGGAAGTATCTTTTGTCATAAAGGAAAAATAAAATCAAAATTTTTTTCAGTTATTGAAAAAAGGCAGTGGTGAGATCTTTTATAAAGGCAAGATGATGTTTTGGAAATGTGCAGCTACCTACATCATCTATATTTTTTCTGGATTAAATAACCCTCATTCCCCACAAGAGACTTAATAACCTCTATCCAAATTCTTGCATCTTGACCTCTGGAGTTCAGAGTTGTACACAGTCTTCCAGTAAAGAGCCAACCTAGACCAGGCATTCTGAATATTAAAGCTTGTGGCATCAATTCTTTTCCACTTACTGTTAAGCAGAGCCAATATGGCAACAATTAAATGTAATGGATCTGATGCTATTAAACATAAGAGACCTGGAGCTAAGTGAGGATTTGGGTAAGTACCCAGTTGTTTTGATAGCATTTAAAAGCTTATACATCTAAAAAAAAAAAAAAAAAAAAGAACAAGAGGTACAATGTAAAACATTTTCCTCCCTCTGTGTCTTCCCCTCCCCTCTCAATTGTTCTCTGTCTCTAGCTAATAAGTAAATAAAAATTTAAGGGGAGTCGGGTGGTAGCGCAGTGGGTTAAGTGCATGTGGCGTGAAGCTCAAGGACCTTCTCAAAGAACCTGGTTCGAGCCCCAGCTCCCCACCTGCAGGGGAATCGCTTCACAGGTGGTGAAGCAGGTCTGCAAGTGTCTATCTTTCTCTCCCTCTCTCTGTCTTTCCCTCCTCTCTCCATTTCTCTCTGTCCTATCCAACAACAACATCAATAACAACAATAATAACTACAACAATAACAAAAGGGCAACAAAAGGGAATAAATAAATATTTTTAAAAAAACTTTAAAAATGGGGTGGGGGGGTCAGGCAGTGGTGCACCTGGTTAAGTGCACACATTACAATGCACAAGGACCTAGGTTCAAGCCCCTGGTCCCCACTGCAGGGGGTAAGCTTCATGAATGGTTTCTCCCTCTCTATCTTCCCCCCTCCCCTCTCAATTTCTCTGTCTCTAATAAATAAATATTAAAATATTTATTTTAAACATATTAAAATGATTTGGGTGTATATTTATTGAACTTCCTATAACAGCTTAGTTCACAAGAGATAGACTGCCTTCTTAATATTTATTGCCCAAAACAGTCTCAAAAATTAGTAATGCAAGCCAAAACATTTCTTTCACGTGACTCACAATCCTAAATTTTTTTTAGCATGATGCATATAGATTAAATATCACAGTACATCCCTTTAACCTTGAGAGTGCATCTACTCTGTAGAGTGAATTATGACTTCCCATTGATTTGGGCTATTCTGCTATGCAAACAAAAAAGAAGTCAGAGTCCATTCTGGATGTGATATATGACTTTCAAAATGAGGCTTCCATTTAGAACTTGATGCTAAGTTCATAGAGTTCTGAAGACTGTATTTATAGTCGTAATGGGTTGGATGATAGCTAGAGAATATTGCTGGACTCCGAGTTGTTCAAAATAGGGGACCTCTAACAATTTCTCTCGATGGAAGGTTTTGTAGTATCAACAAAGTTAAAGATCTATTTTTGGTATTTGGACATTCAAATGTAACTGATAATGGATGGAGACCTATTCTACAAACTCAATGATGATCTAGTCAAAAAGCAGGGCAAACTTTAAGTAGAAATCTCAGGAACCAACTAAACAATCTCCTGGGACTTTTTAGGTTGACTAAGATGTTAGCCCTACACCTGCAGCTCCCTGTCACCATTAGGGACCTAACTCAACTGTATTCTAGTAAAATCTCAATCGGACCCAATGTCTTTATAGTTTTGCTACCTTATCCTTGCAAACTGGGGGTGTAGTTTACGCTACTAATTTAGAATCTGTGTTTATTATTCAGTACTTTATTTTGCCATAGCAGTTTTATTGATGTATAAAACAAAGAAAGATTCTCAGCAGGACCATTCTAGAGCTAAGAGGCATTACTTTCTAAGGAACTTGCAAAAGAGGCATTTTTTTTTCTTCCTAAGCTTTTCTTTCAAGTTATTGAGTGCCGGTCCATGTTGAATGACTTAAAGACAATGATGCATGTTGCTTTTAGAGATTCTTGTCTGAATATATGAGTGACAAGCTTCCCAGTAACTATTCGCTTTGTGCAGTCAAATAGCTTGATTTGTTTGTAGGATGTATTTTGAGACTTTGAGTAAAAGTTTTTTTTAAAAAAATCCATTTTATTTATTTGCTTATATTTTAAAACTTGTTTTTATATATTTTTTCATTATTTACTTTATAGATACAGTCAGAGAAGGAAGGGGGAGATAGGGAGGAAGAGAGACAGAGCAACACCTGTGGTATTTGCTTCACCACTCACAAAGCTTTCCCCCTGCAGGTGGGGACCAGGGACTCGAACCGGGGTCCTTCAGCATTGTAACATGTGTTTAACCTGGTCCCTGAGTATAAGCTTTGAAGGATGTAATATACCATCCTTAACCCTTAGAAAAGTATTCACTGGGGGCTGGGTGGTAGCGCATGGGTTCAGTGCACATGGTGCAAAGTGCACTGACCAGCGTAAGGACCTGAGTTCGAGCCCCCGGCTCCCACCTGCAGGGGGGTTGCTTCATAAGCAGTGAAGCAGGTCTGTAGGTGTCTATCTTTCTCTCCCTCTCTCTGTCTTCCCCACTTCTCTCTATTTCTCTCTGCCCTATCCAACAGCAACAACAGCAATAACAACAACAATAACAACGATAAACAAGGGCAACCAAAGGGAAAAAATAGCTTCCAGGGGTAGTGGATTCACAGCGCAGGCTCTGAGCCCCAGTGATAATCCTGGAGGGAAGAAAAAAGAAAGGAAAAGAAAAAAAAGAAAAGGAAAGGAAAGAAAGGAAAAGTATTCACTCGCATCTCAGAAGGAATCTGTGAGGACCAGAAGTGTTGGGAGAGGGATATCTTAGAGCAAATGTTCAGTTGCAAAGAGTAGAGAGAGCAGAATCCATTTCTTTCTTCTTCATCCCTTATCCCTTTCATCTTCTCTAATATTTCAGGGGCTCCCAGAACAGAAATATTCTCTATCTGCTCATCGTCTATGTATTTTGGTACACAGTTATTCCTGATTTTCACTCATGACTTTGTATCATCAGAGTAATTTGATATAATAGCAATTATAGTGCTTAGCAAAGCGACTTGTGTCATAAATCACCTACATCTACATCATCAAGGGGAGCTAATTTGACTGTTTGGTTAGAATGCAATTACAGCTTGGCAGTGATGCTGAGGAAAGAGCACTGTGTGAAAAACAAGGGAATCTGTCATCTCTCTTTTTTCATCATTATCTGGGAGCACTATTCCACCATTACAGGAAACAGTTTTCACAGTCTTTACAGATAAGTACATATTGATCTACTTGTAGAGAAATCTAAATACATAAATAGAATCATGTGAACAACAGGTGCAAACAGCATGTTATGTTTTTTTTCTATTTGATGAAAAATATATTAGAAGACATGGATATCTCTTTACGCAGACACATGCACGGATACACACATGAGTTGGATGCCAAGGATGTGTAAAAATATTACTATAGGCTGGCCCATGGGGTAAATACACTTCTACTAGTTAATCTGGTTTGCAAAGGCGTTGTGAAGGTTTTAAATGGAATGACATCTGTAAGAATTATTTAAATTTCTATTCCTTTTGAATCTAAAATACATAGATAAAAAAGTCACACTATTTTAAAAATCATGACTAGCATGATTTATTAAATTAGATAAATAATGATAGAATTCCTTAAATTATGTTTTAAGTCAGAAGATTATTTTAAGAAATAATAATATTTATTGAATATAAATTACCTTAAGACTATCTTCTTATTTGGGTAGGTTGCCAATGCCTATTTTTAAAATTGATGAAATTGTAAACAAAATTATACTTACCTAGAAAAAAAATGAGCTCTTTATGCTATCACCTGTTTAGCTACACTGTATCGTTCAGTTTGAAATCACAGTTTTCAATTTGACCTTGGAGTTTCTGTTAATAGTGCTTCTCACATTTCAACTTGCTTATCCACACAACAATGGAATAATCTGTTTCTCCCTCTCTGTTCTGCCTTGCCCCCTTAGTCCGTTGATGTCCTTTTGCTGAGTCTGTTGTAAATGTTAAGTCTGTGTACTTATTGCTTCTGTTCACCCTAGGACACTTAGCAACTTATGCTAAACTCCAACAATAGCACTCACAGTAGTTTACCATGACTCTAACACTAAGAGGTGCTTTATGTGGCCCTAACTTCAGAATAGTGAGCATGACATGTCTTAGTGTCAGATGCTGGCATGATAGTGACACTCTAAGTCTCTGCTCCCAGATTTATGAAAAAGGATTGCGGTAACTTTGCATGAAGAATTTATGTATGCACTATAATTTGTACATTACTCCAAGTTTTCTTTTAAATTAAGTCAGCCATTTCCTCAATAGTCTATGGAATTTTTATGGTAAACATTGTTAACTCTATTGGGCTGAAATTTAATTAAGAAAGAAATGGATGGAGGAAAGGAAAATAATTGTGTTAGATTATGATTAGAATTGTTGTTTTATCATTTCTTTTGCATTTCCTTCATATTTTTTTTACTGGAGCTCATAAAGTTACATACTATAAACTTGCTCATTTTTTATAAATACATTCTTATTACAAATAACTTTTGACTATGTCCTGGGGTTTCAGACATAGCAGGACAGAACTCAGGTTGGATTTACTTTTCCAAGGACTCCTAGGATGATCGATTTTCCCTTCATGGGCCTAAGCACTGTCCACTGTTTCCCCTCCCCCTTGACTGAAGAGTGTATAAGAAATAATATCAATGGCTGGGGAAGCAACTTAATGGTAGAATGCAGGGCTTGTATGCTAGCTTCCTAGGACTGCGTATTCTCTGATTCTCTCTCTCCCTCTCCTTCTCTCTTCACTATTCATGAATCTTACCCTACAGGTGGAGAACAGGTGTCCAACCCAGATGCTTGCACATAACATGTGTGATAAGCCAGCGGTGCTACTGCCTACCTCGATCCTGTCTATCCTGGCTAAACATATTTTCCCTATATTAATAACCCTTCCTCCCTTCCTCTCTCCCTCCCTTCCTTCCTTCCTTCCTTCCTTCCTTCCTTCCTTCCTCTCTTCCTCCCTTCCTCTCTCTCTCCCTTCCTTCCTTCCTTCCTTCCTTCCTTCCTTCCTTCCTTCCTTCCTTCCTTCCTTCCTTCCTTCCTTCCTTCTTCCCTTCCCTTCCCTTCCATTCTCTCTCTCCTCTCTCTTTCTTCTTTTTTTCTCTTTCTCCTCTCTCTTCTTTTTTTCTCTCTCTTCCTCTTTCTTTTCTTGGCTAGAGGGAAATTAAGAGTGAAGGGGTGGTGAGGAGAGAATTGAAGACCTGTTTCACTGCTCAGGAAGTTACCCCTCTGCAGGAAGGGGCTGGGGGCTTGAACCCAGGTCCTTGCTCGTTATAACATGTGTGCTTTATATGGGGTTTGCCACCACCTGGCTTCACATTTCCTTTTTAAGAACCATAATACCATGCTGTTTTGTTTTTCTTTCTCATGAAAATCAGGATAAGTAGGTTTTTCATTGCAATCGGGCCAAGTGGAGTTCTGATGGATGTGATAATCCAGATTTTAATTCTTTGTATCCCAGTGTGAATTTGCTCTGGAGTGTGGTTTCATTCCATTTTCTTTTTATTTCCGTTATAATTTATTAGATAAGATGATTTTAGAGGTATCAGTACCGTATTTTTTATTCTAGAGGTGAATTTTTTTAAAAAAAAAAAAAACATCATTAGACGGAAAAGCCTCACTCACTATCCATTTTTTTGGAGTTAGACCCTATCATTTATTCATGTCTCTGTTTTCATACCTATAAATCTACACTTAAAGAAAATCATTACCCTGACTTTAAAACACTTGTTGAAAGTCTAATAGCATACTTGGATTCTAGCTGAACCAGAATGTAATTGATTTGTATATGTCATCTTCCATTTCCTTCTGTGATCATTAATATCCCTAGACTTTTGGATCAAATCTCTCTTCCTCCATGAAACCTTCACTGACAGCAAGTACCAGGTGGAGGCTTTGTCCTAGTAGAATAACAAGTTTCTGCATTTGTTACACATTTGCTTAAACTACTTTCCATCATTCACCTAGCAATGTCTAGAAGAAATGAACCATAGAATCAATACATTTTTATTGATTTAATAATGATTGACAAACTGTTGGATCAGAGGGGTTCAGTTCCTACCACCAGAGTTTTATATCCCATCCCCTCCATTGGAAGCTCTCCTATTCTTTATCCCTCTGGGAGTATGGACCCAAGATCATTATGGGGTGCAGAATGTGGAAGGTCTGGTTTCTGTAATTGCTTCCCTGCTGGACATGGGAATTTGTAGGTATCCATACTCCCAATCTGTTTCTATCTTTCCCTAGTGGGGCAGAGCTCCGGAGAGGTGAGGTTCTAGGACACATTAGTAAGGTCGTCAGCCAGAGGAAGTCAGGTTGGCATCATGGTAGCATCTGCAACTTGGTGGCCGAAAAGCATTAAGATATAAAGCAGAACATATTGTTTAAAAATCAGGAACTTAAAGGTAAGAATATAGCAGATGAGATTTGGGGTCTCCACTTTGGAAAAAGGTGGTAGGTATATTTTATATATATTCCAAGGAGGCCATGACTTTATTAATTTTTGCCTGAGTCTGACAGCTAAAATGCAGGTAGACTAAAGGTATTGTTTGAGGGAGATGTTGTCAGAGCTGGAAATAGGACTAGAAAGCTGTATTAGGGCAGAGAGTAGTTCCCAAATATGGGAAAGTATATAAATATTGTTAAGTATAACCCCCATCAATTTGATCTGGGGCCCATATTCAGCTCAGCAGCCTGTGTGACCTCTGCATCCCTGCAGGTCTGAGCTCAGGTTCTGTGGTCATAACTAAGAACATTCTAGGCTGCACTCATTTCAGGACCCGTCTTCCTCCAGTGGTAGAGTATGTTGATCCAACCTTCCTTCGGAGAGTGGGGTAGTCCCTACCATTGTTGATCCACATTGAGGGCAAGGTCCTATAGAGGCCCACAGGAGGGTCCATGATGCTGTTTCTGATAGAGATGACTAGTGACAGTGGAGAGAGGGATCTGTCAGATCTAGGCCCATCATGTCGGTGTGGGAATCCCAGGACTCCCTAACTAGGATGCCAGATAATTGGTGGCCTGGTGGTGACCAAAAGAGTCATCAGTAAAGTTCTACTACAAAAAGAAAGAAAGGAACAAAGAAAGAAAGAGAAGAGAACTTACACTGAACCTGAACTGGCTGTTTCCTTGTTTAGTATAGACACATTATGAATTATGTACCAGACGAAACGAGTTCCTGCAAAACACAGACAACTTTGCATAATGATGTTTTGTGAGTTTATGTTTTTTTATATTTATTTATTTTGTCGCTCTTGTTGTTTTATTGTTGTAGTTGTTATTGATGTCGTCATTGTTGGATAGGATAGAGAGAAATGGAGAGAGGAGGGGAAGACAGAGAGGGGGAGAGAAAGACAGACACCTGCAGACCTGCTTCACCTCCTGTGAAGCAACTCCCCTGCAGGTGGGGAGCCGGGGATTCGAACCAGGATCCTTATGCCTGTCCTTGTGCTTTGCCATGTGCACTTAACCTGCTGCACTACTGCCCGACTCCTGGATTTATGTTTTAGAGAGCGAATTTTAAGCTGGAACATATGTTGTCTAATGACCAATTTTTTAAAAATTGATTTAATAATGGTCGACAAGACCATAGGATAACAGAGGTACAGTTACACACAATTCCCACCACCAGAGCTCTGTATCTCATCCCCTCACTTGAAAGCTTTCCTATTCTTTATCCCTCTAGGAGCATGGAACGAGCATCATTATGGGATGCAGAAGGTGGGAAGTCTCTCTTCTGTAATTGCTTCTCTGCTGGACATGGGCATTAGCAGGTCAATCCATACATACAGCCTGTTTCTATCTTAAGCTAGTGGGGCAGAGCTCCGGAGAGGTTGGGTTCTAGGGTACATTGGTGAGGTCGTCTGTCCAGTGAAGTCAGGTTGGCATCTTGTTAGCATTTGCAACTTAGTGACTGAAATTTCCAAGTTTAAAGCCGCCTCCTTACAGAGCAAATGTCAGGTGTTGTCTTCAAGCCACCATCTTGGCTCCGCTGACCAATTTTATTCTTCTGTGGTTTATAAATTATTTAAATCTGATTTTAAAAGGTCAATAAAATGGTGATGGTGGAAAGCTGAATATGTAGTCCATTTCATTGCTTTTCTAATAGGAATATTGAGAGTTCAATTCAATATGTGTCAAATAGTCGTATCCTACTGTGCCATTTCCTCCTGTGAGGAAAAGCTTATGGGTCTAGACAAATGGGGTTCAGGATTTGATTTCAGCATCTCATTGTTTTGAATTATGAAGCAAGCATTTACTCAGTTATTATGAATTCCTTTAGTTAGCAGTATGTTTTAAAGCAATAGATAGTAAGTTCTAGGCGATACTTTCCAATAAGCCTGTTCATTGGATCGACCTTCTCGTGGTGCATCCCGTGAGTACCCATTCATTGGGGAAACTGACGATCCTTCCTAGCTGACTGAATCCACATGGATCCCAGTCACTTTCAAAGCCAGCAACAAGCAGCTCCTGACAGCTTTCAACCTGACGCTGTTGACTGGCTACGGAAGAAGGGCAAACGCTAGAAGAAGAATTATACAACGTCACCTAAGATTCTATTTGACTGAATTGCTTATAGTATTTCTCTGTCAGCAGAACTTAATGACAGGAAGAGTAATAATTTTAAAGTGCACCTTGTACCTTACCCATTCTTTCCCTCCACTTTATGGGGGGGGGTGTCAATGGTTTACAATATAGTTGTTGACACTCAGGTATAACTTCTTGTCTCCCCAACAACAGATATCTGCAAGACACAGTCTTTCCCCATCAAGTTCTTTTCCACTATCATGGCCAGAACCCTTGAGCTCCTCCTTTCCATTTCTCTCCTTCCCTAGAGTTCTTTGCTTTGGTGCAATACCTCATACCCAGACTTAGTTTTACCTTATAATTTAATTTAATTTAAATGACATATTTGGATAGAAACAGAGAGAAATTAAAAGGGAAGGGGAAGATAGAGAAGCAGAGAGACAGACACCTGCAGCACTGATTCATTACTTGTAAAACTTCCTCCCTTCATGTGGGGACTGGGAGCTTGAATTCTCAGGCTTTTTAAGCAAGGAAGCCATAGATACAACTGATTTGGGCCCTAGTGACTTATTTGCAGTGACATTTATATATAGCATCACATTATAACATTCCAGCTGTTTTATTATTTTCTTACTGAGTCACATCAGATCGTGTTCTGTGTACTTCTGTTATCTGGGTACTTATTAACGTGCCTGCCATTGTATGGATACTGCTGGTTTATTATATGAAAATGAGCTCATCGCAAATATCAGTTCCATTTCCTTCTTCTTCATTTTTCTCCCTTTTGTTGCCCTTGTTGTTGTAGTCTTGTTGTGGTTATTATTGTTGATGTCGTTCGTTGTTGGGTAGGACAGAGAGAAATGGAGAGAGGAGGGGAAGACAGAGACGGGGAGAGAAAGACAGACACCTGCACACCTGCTTCACCACCTGTAAAGCGACTCCCCTGTAGGTGGGGAGCCGGGGCTCAAACTGGGATACTTATACCGGTCCTTGTGCTTTGTGCCACATGAAATAAACCATCAGAACTTAGCATAAGTGGAATTTATCATAGAAAGTATGCTCAATGCCATGTGCCTTCCACTAAGTCTATCCTCTTTAATTATGTTTCTATTTAAAAAGTGTTTTTTTTTTTTTTTGCCTCCAGAGTTATTGCTGGGGCTCGGTGGCTGCACTGTAAATTCACTGCTCCTAGAAGCTATTTGTTCCCTTTTGTTGCTCTTGTTGTTATCTTTGTTGTTATTATTATCATTGTTATTGGTGTTGTTGTTGGATAGGACAAAGAAAAATCGAGAGAGAAGCGGAAAACAGAGATGGGAAGAGAAAGATAGACACCTGCAGACTTGCCTTACTGCCTGTGAACTGACCTCCCTGCAGGTGGGGAGCTGGGGGCTTGAACCGGGATCCTTATGTTGGTCTGTGTGTCATGCCATGCATGCTTAACCTGCTGCGCTACTGCCTGCCTGCCATCCAGTGTTTTGTTTTGCTTTTTTAAAATTTGTTTTCTTTCTTCTTCTCCTTTTTTTTTTTATCCAAGCACTGCTCAGCTCTGGCTTGTGTTAGTGTGGGGGATTGAACCTGGGATTTGGAGCCTCAGGCATGACAATCTCTTTTCATAACCATTATGCTATCTACTCCTGTCCTAAAAGGAGTACTTTTTGCAAATAGAAGCAAAGAAGTATGCAGTAAAATTGAAAAAAAGTATGTTATTGGTTCTAACTCTGTGCTCTCTCTGGGAATCCCAACTGATTATTAGTCAGACTGTAACTGATGATGAGTTTAGTTCTTTCTGGTTATGATGAGACAGCTATAATTGTTAGAAATTTTTTATATGTCTAGTTGAAATATCCTTCTGGGATCTTTTAACTATAAGTCTTTTTGTTTGCCCTAAATTCTCTCCCGTCTAAATTTTAGAATTGCATTTAGATATATAATTATGATGATAAGATTTCTTTACGTAATATCCCAAATTAACTGTGTCTTACCTGATGATTGCTGAACCTCCACTGTAGGTGTACCGAGCATGGGGGGTTCACAGTGAAAGGTAGTGGGGTTTGAGGCTGCAGACAAGAGACTTCAGAAGCACACAATAGGGTCACATAGCCTAGTCAACCAAGGTTTCATGGAGAAAGGGTTTTTGTATTGAAACCTGAAGAAGATGGCTAGGGAGACTATTCAAGAAAAAAGGAAAAGCAGGCATCAAATTAAAAAAAAAAATTTTGAGAGGAGACCACGAAGTTTCAAACAGCTGAAAGCAGTTTAATATGACAGTTTACAGTGGCATCAGGTGGGTGCAGATGGGGCTTTGAAAACATTTTTATATTGATTTAATTATGAACAAGTATGCTGGATAAGAGAGGTACAATTCTATACAGTTCCCACCACCAGAGTTCCCTAGCCCATCCCCTTGATTGGAAGCTTTCCTATTCTTTATCCCTCTGGGAGCATGGACCAGGATCATTATGGGGAACAGCAAGTGGGAGACCTGGCTTCTGTAATTGCTTCTCTGTTGGACATGGGCGTTGGCAATTCAGAACCGCTAAATGACTTCAGGCAGGAGGGCTCATATGCTGATGTTTTACTATGAAAAGCCCTGAGTCTACAGATACAGAACGGGCAAGAGGGAAAATGTCCAAATATATCAGGAGTCAGTTGACTTGATTGATTGTGTAGCAAAGGAGGAGATGATGATAAAAAATGTTTTCTGGAGTGAAGTGTGGAGTTTTTCCTAAGGAGATAGTGCACATTGGTATAGCAGTGAGGGAAAGGTGATGGGTTCAGAATAAAAGACATTAGAGCCCTCATTCTATTACTGAATGAAATATTTATAGCATTCCTGGAAGTAATGTCTCAATAATGGAGCCACTGGAATTAAAAACCAATTTACTAGAGCCTTTTAAGACTTATGTGCTTATAAAAAGGAAATGTTTACCTAGAAATATTGCCTTAATAATGTTGGCAATATGTCTACTGTATGCTCAGTGTAACTACCTGCAAAACGGTTATTATTATTCATTAAAGAACTCCAATTAGACACAGACGTTCATTAGCCATAATCAAGATTAGCTGCTCACATCTTTGGTCTTCTGAGTCAGTAATATGTTGCCCGCTAATCCAGGCACGGATATTATCCAGCCTATGGCAGCTGTTCCATAGGTACTGATACAACAGAATAGCTAAGCCTGAATTGCATTAATTTTTTTCTTTTTTATTTAAGAAAGGATTAATTAACAAAACCATAGGGTAGGAGGGGTACAATTCCACACAATTCCCACCACCCAATCTCCATATCCCACCCCCTCCCCTGATAGCTTTCCCATTCTCCAACCCTCTGGGAGTATGGACCCAGGGTCATTGAGGGTTGCAGAAGGTAGAAGGTCTGGCTTCTGTAATTGCTTCCCCGCTGAACATGGGCGTTGACTGGTCGGTCCATACTCCCATGCCTCTCTCTTTCCCTCGTAGGATGGGTCTCTGGGGAAGCGGAGCTCCAGGACACATTGGTGGGGTCTTCAGTCCAGGGAAGCCTGGCTGACATCCTGATGACATCTGGAACCTGATGACTGAAAAGAGAGTTAACATACGAAGCCAAACAAATTGTTGAGCAATCATGGACCCAAAGCTTGAAATAGTGGAGAGGAAGTGTTAGGGGGGTACTCACTGCAAACTCTAGTGTACTTCTGCTTTCAGGTATATATTTTGCAGTAGTTTACGGATACGTGTGAACATATGCTCTCTCTCACAGAAACTGGTGTATATCTAGGTTTTGGGACTTTGTTAGAAAGTGAACCACCTGAGATGGAATTAGAGTATACTATGAAAGGAAAGGTCTCACCCGAGTAATGAAGCTGAAGGGTTGTCATTCCACACGTGAAGTCTCTGGACACAGTCTGAAGTGAAGCATGTTGAGGTGGCAATCGTTGTGTTGGTTAGGTTGTGATGGGCAGATGCAATATTATTTGATATGGATTGGGAGAGGCATATGGGAAAGTGGGCCCTATCCAAGGGTTCCAGGACTGGGGGAAGTAGGGGCTCTATAGTGGAGATGTGAGGTTCCTGCTGTCTTAGGGTTCAAAAAGACAATCGATAGTTAATGTTACCATCACATTATTTGGTAATTGGGTTAACTTTGAAAAGTCCTTTTGTTAGGGTTTGCTGTACAGTACCCAGTATCTTGTATTGAATTGTATTAATTCTATTCAATAAAGACTTTTAAATTCAAAGTCCAACTGGAGCATATTTTTAAAAAATCATTTTGATGAGTTTTATATCCTCACATTCAATGTTTGTCAAAGTAAGATTGTGTGGCTGAACCAATGGAATATGATCATGAACAACTTGAACCTGAATCCTTGTGCACTTAACCAGGTGCATCAATGCCAAGCTTGAAGGGCATTTATTATACCCCATATCAAATACACTTTTTAATGTTACTGATAGTGCTGTTTTCAGTTCTCATGCAAATGACCACACAATCTATACTGTTAATCTCTTAGTCTAAGTCTCTTCCTGATCAGTTTTAGAGAAACTTTATTTCTAGAAATGTGTTACTAAGGAAAGAATCTTTGGAATCAGAAAGAGCTCAGGCTAAATACCACCTCTGACACCAGTTCTGATGATTTAAATAAAGCACCCAAACTGAGCTTCAACTTGCTAACATCTGAAAAATAATCATTTCTACTCCAGTGCTGTTTCAAAGATAAAAGTAGTAAGTGAAAATGTCTGGCAGTCTAACATGACCAGCCAATAGCAGTAAAAACAATATTTTGGAAATTACTGAAGCAAAAGCTATGTACTATTTCCTTTTCTCTTCTCTTCCTCTTTCTTTCTTTCTTTCTTTCTTTTTTCCTTTCTTTATTTCTCTCCTTCTTTCTTTTTTTTTTTTTTTTCCCCTCCAGGGTTATCTCTGGGGCTTGGTGTCTGCACTATGAATCCATAGCTCCTGGCAGCCATTTTTTCTTTTTTTTTTTTTTTTCTTTTGTGTTAGATGTAACAGAGAGAAATTGATTGAGAATGGGGAAATTGAGAAGGAGAGAGAAAAACAGATGCCTACAGACCTTCTTCACCACTTGTTTGTAAGGTAACTCACTTGCAGGTGGGGAGCCAGGGTCTTGAACCGGGATCCTAGCGCGGGTTCTTGTGCTTTGTACTACATCCGTGAAAAAAAAGCACAGTACTACTGAACCACCCTCCAAACTCCTTTTGATTATGTTTGATGGTGATTTTGTTGTTGTTGACATTGTGGGTGTCTCACCACTCCGGGCCAACTTTTTCAGATAGATGATGGATAGACAGGCAAAGAGAGGGAGGAAAAAGACATTTGACTGTGACTTCCTCCAGTGCATTATGCATTTGCTTGTGTGCGTAACGACGCAGGCACACTCTCTAGATGAACTGCTTTGTCAGTGCTCATGGTGATCTTATGAATCAGAAGTGTCTTCAAAGACCACTAGTTGGAATTAGGAAACTAACAGCTGAAAAACTGTTAAGAGGAGGTTTGGCCAAATTTTGTTTTTTCTTACATATGGTCTTTAAGTTTTGTTTTTTCTTACATATGGTCGTTTCAGTTTCTTTCTTTCTTTTTTGCCTCTAGGGTTACCACTGGGGGTTGGTGCCAGCATTAGGAATCCAATGCTCCTGGAAGCTATTTTTTTCTTTTTTGTTGCCCTTGTTGTTTATAGTTGTTATTATTGTTGTTGTTATTAATGCTGCCATTCTTGTTGGACAGGACAGAGAGAAATCGAGAGAGATGGGGAAGACAGAGAGGGAGAGAGAAAGACAGACACCTGCAGACCAGCTTCACCGCTTGTGAAGCGAACCCCGCGCAGGTGGGGAGCCGGGGGACTGGAAGATCCTTGCGCTTGGTGCTATGTGTGCTTAACCCGCTGCGTTACCACCCAGCGTTTGTTTCAGTCTCTTAAGTGAAAAATATGAATTAGGTGGAAGACGCACTAAAAGGGGGTTTCAAGTTAATCACAGCTGTGAAAATGACCTAGAGCATTGATGGAACAAAAATAAAACTTCTTTAAGAGAGCAATGTGTACGTTAAGTATCTGTAACGTGCTGACACCTGTTGATTGATTCTCAGAACGGCAGGATAAGTGTTCGTCTCAGAACGGCAGGATAAGTATTCGTTTGAACAATGTTACTTATTTCATGGACTAATTAAAAAAAAAATGTCCTAACAACTTTTTTTCCTGCCTAATCTTTTCCTTGCTTTATAACAGCCTTGAGTTTTCAGTGATCTCCTCTTAATAAAAACAGATGTGTTGAAACATGTTAGGAGCCCAAGTGGCACTGTGAGTGAAGCACAAAGAAGTTAAAACAGAATCCCACACGTACAATTACTGAAATGTTTGGACCATTATTGAAATATTTGAGGCATTATATTATTTAAGTAAGAAGCTTAAAATCTTGAGCAATGATCAAAAGGAAAACCACACACTGAAGAAACATTGTGATATCAAAATTTTGAGCTGATTAACACAGCTTCTTGCTGCTTGCTGAGAGCTTTTCCAAGTGTTCAACGTGCTGGCCTTGAAAATGAGTGTATAGGGCAGTGGCTTCCTTGTTTTAAAGGTTAAGGTGGTGTATTGCACCTAAGCAAAGGATTCTGGGAAAGGAAGGGATAGGAGAAATGAAGAGAGTTTGAGGGTCCTGCCACATGATGGTGGAAATTGACCTAAGTTGTGGTAAGAGTGTTTTGGAGATGAGAAATTGTATCCATGTGTCAACAGCTAGACTGTAAACCATTAGCCCTCACCAATAAAGGGAGGTGACAGGGCAGAATATTATCATTTTAATCTATAGAAATTTTTTGTTTTTCTTCCTTAATTATGCAGTGCTAGGAAAATTTTTTTTTAAATTTAAACTTTATTTTTATTTGGTAGGACAGAAATTGGGAGGAAAGGGGAAATCAAGAGGGAGAGAACTCTGTTCCTAAAAAAAGGGAGACATACACACACACACACACACACAGAAACACCTGCAGCACTGCTTCACTGCTAGTGAAGTTTTTCCTCTGCAGATGGGGTCTGGGGGCTTGAACCTGATCCTTGTGCAATGCAATGTGTACACTAACCAGGTGCTCCACCATCTGGCCCAGTAAAAAGCCTTAAAAAAGTAGTAACAGGGAGTCAGGCAGTAACACAGTGGGTTAAGCACATGTGACAGAAAGCGCAAGACCGGCATAGGGATCCCGGTTTGAACCCCCGGCTCCCCACCTGCAGGGGGTCTCTTCACAGGAGGTGAAGCAGGTCTGCAGGTGTCTGCCTTTCTCTCTCTGTCTTCCCCTCCTCTCTCCATTTCTCTCTGTCCTATCCAACAACGATGACAACAATAATAACTACAACAATAAAACAAGGGCAACAAAAGGGAATAAATATTTAAAAAAAGAAATAATAAATAATAATAACCTCAATCTCCCATACCACCATAAACCAGAGCTGAGCAGTGCTCTGGTGTTTCTCTCTGTGTCTTTCTCTGCACCTCTCTCAAAAGTAAATAAATAAATAAAATAAAACAAAGTATCCCTCAAGTCAGTTTTTCTTTTAAAAAAAAAAATAGCAACAACCTGTGTACTGGAAGTGAGAAAATAAATTTTCATTTTAAATATTTCATGATTTAATGTCATGATAGAATCACTTTATGTCATTGAGTGTCATTTTTTTTTAATTGCCACCAGAATTATTGCAGGGGCTCAGTGCCAGCATTACAAATCCACAGCTCCCAGCAGCTACTTTTTAAAACATTTTTTCCTCACTTTAAAAAAATATTTTTATTATCTTTATTTATTTATTTGGATAGAGACGGTGTGAAACAAGATCGAAGTGAGAGATAGAGGAGAGAGACAGAGAGACACCTGAAGCGCTGATGTACCACCTTACAGGTGGAGGCCGGGGGGCTCGAACCCCGGTCCTTGCACACCATAACACGCACACTCAACCAGATGCACCACCACCTGGCCCCTTTCCTAACTTTTTAATTAAATAGTACTGAGAGAAATTGAGAGAGGATAGGGAGATAGAGATCGGGAGAAAGAAAGACACCTGCAGACCTGTTTCTCTGCTCATGAAGTGTTCCCTTCCCCCCGCAGATGGGGAGTGGAGCCTTGAACCCAGGTTCTTGCATCTGGTAATATGTACTCTTAATTGGATGTGCCACCACCCAACCCCCTTAGTGTTATTTTTGAATCTATGAAACAAAGAATTTTGATGAGATAATATTGTTAATCTTTTCCTAGATTGAAATGTAATGATTGTGTAGTTACTACGGGGTATTTCACACACACACACACACACACACACACACACACACACACACACACACACACACACACACACACACACACACTTTCTATTTGCATTGCTATTTTGAGCACTGTATAACTGTTTATAATGTCCCATTGTCCTGTGATCTCATATTATGGCTACTTTATTTATAAATTACCAATACTAGTAACATTACCCTATCATACTATAATGACATCTCATTTCAAATCTAAACTGCATTTAATATCCTGCAGAAAGGATAGACTACTTATCTATACCCTCCCCCAATTTCCTTGTATGTAATACCATATATAAAAGTTATTGCTTTGGGGAAAGACATCAAATAGAGTCATGCACCAGTAAAATGAAAGAAAACGACACAATAGGAACATTTTTCCAGACTACTGCTAACGAAATAATCTAGGCATGACTTTGCCTTTCTTTTCTTATAGCCACTATCCCCCCCCCCCCCCACACACACACCCCACCAGGAGTGAAAAAAGACATGGTGTTCAGGAAATGAAACTTTTATCTGGACCTACTGGAAATGCAGTGTTCAAATATTTTTATCAGGAAGCTGGCCAAACAGCTCACCTGGATAGTGTGCCTGTTTTGCTCTGTATGACTCAGGGGTGAGTCAAGTTCTTACTGCATTGGAGGTCATTTTGGTGCTGTTATTTCTCTCTTCTGTGACCTCCCCTTTTTCTCTGTCTCTGTCTTTCTGTGTCTCTCTCACTACCTGAAAAAGTCAGCCTAGGACAGTGAAGGAAGCTACAGTTATAACCAAAACAAAAATGTTTAGCAGATTTAAAATATTTCAAAATTAAACCCTTCTTCTCTCTCTTTTTTGGGACATAATGACCATAAAGTACAAATTAAACTAAACACAAATTATCAGGCTCTGGGGATGTGAGGTTCCAGGACACATTGGTGATGTCCTCTGCTCAGGGAAGTCAGGTTGGCATCATGGTAGCATCTGGAACCTGGTGGCTGAAAAGCTTTAAGATATAAAGCAGAACAAATGGTTTAATAGTAAGGGATCTAAAGGTAAGAGTATAGCAGATGAGATTTGGGGTCTTCACATTGGAAGGAGCTAGAAAGTCTGCTTTAGCTATATTCCCATGGGCCTGTGACTTTATAAATTTCTGCCTGCGCCTCCCCTGAGCCCTATCGGACTAGGGAAGGATAGATACAGTCTGGAGGTATGGATCGACCTGTCAATGCCCATGCCCAGTGGAGAAGCAATTACAGAAGCCAGATCTTCCACCTTCTGCACCCCACAATGATCCCAGGTCCATACTCCCAGAGGGATAAAGAATAGGGAATCTTGGGATAGGGGGATGGGATATGGAGTGGATGGGATATGGGGATGAGATATGGAATTCTTGTGGTGGGAATTGTGTGAAATTGTACCCCCTTTATCCCACAATCTTGTGTATTATTAAACCACGAATACAATAAAACAAATTATATTCAATGTGAGCTACAGTATAATGTAGGACAGGCCTTCACCAAGGTACTGCTTGTGCTGTTGGGTTTGTGCACTGGTTGAAAGGGCAGAAACTATGATTTGAAACTATACTCTCGACATTCCACGATGGCCACCTTTAGACATGCTTTTATTTAGTTCTTGATGTTTTCAGTGAATGAAAACTTAGAAAGTGTATTTTTGTGATAAATTTACTTTATAAGGCATTAGGGCCAAAATAAGGATTTATTTATTTATTTCCCCCTTTGTTGCCCTTGTTGTTTTATTGCTGTAGTTATTATTGTTGTTATTATTGATGTCATCATTGTTGAATAGGACAGAGAGAAATGGAGAGAGGAGGGGAAGACAAAGAGGGGGAGAGAAAGACAGACACCTGCAGACCTGCTTCACCTCCTGTGAAGCAACTCCCCTGCAGGTGAGAAGCCAGGTACTCGAACCGGGATCCTTATGCTAGTCCTGGCGCTTTGCGCCACGTGCGCTTAACCCGACTCCCTAGGATTTTTTTTTATTAAAAAAAATTTTTTTTTATTTATAAAAAGGAAACATTGACAAAACCGTAGGATAAGAGGGGTACAACTCCACACAATTCCCACTACCAGAACTCTGTATCCCATCCCCTCCCCTCATAGCTTTCCTATTCTTTAACCCTCTGGGAGTATGGACCCAGGGTCATTGTGGGGTGCAGAAAGTGGAAGGTCTGGCTTCTGTAATTGCTTCCCTGCTGAACATGGGTGTTGACAGGTCGATCCATATTTCTAGCCTGTCTCTCTACTTTCCTAGTGGGGTGGGGCTCTGGGGAAGAAGAGCTCCTGGACACATTGGTGGGGTTGTCTGTCCAGGGAAGTTGGGTCAGCATCCTGCTAGCATCTGGAACCTGGTGGCTGAAAAGAGAGTTAACATACAAAGCCAAACAAATTGTTGACCAATTATGAACCTAAAGGCTGGAACAGTGCAGATGAAGAGTTGGGGGGGGGGTGTCTCCATTTTGTAGATAGCTAGTAGGCATATTTTAGTTATGTTGCAAAGGGCCTGTGGCTATACTAGTGTTGTTGTTGTTGTTGTTTTTCTTTTTTCCCCTGAGCCTGAAATCTGATATGCAGGTGGATCCAACCTATTGTCTGGGGAGATGATATCATCGCTGGAAAAAGGACCAGAAAGCTGGATTAGGGAAGAGAGTAGCTCCCTAATATGGGAAAGGGGTATAAACCAAAAATAAGGATTTTGAAAGAAGGTAGATGTAGGTTGATAATTTTAACAGTTTTAACATTCAACACTTTTAAGGATCCTGAAAAAGTGACAAGATTTTCCCAAATTCAGTGCCTTCATCTGTGGAACAGTAAGCATTGCTTACCTCATGTAAATCCTAGGTGAAGCTAAGTAGATAATACAATTATTCACACATGGACATTCTATTTTAATTTACATTCATGTTCATTATAAATATGTAGCTTGACTTATTTGATGTTTTACTGGAAACATTTATGCATTTTGCCTTCCTTATGGATCAAACAGTACTATTTCTGCTTCCTTAAACTACAAGTTTGGGCCATATATTTATATTAAGTGTCTCATTTTATCTTTGCTTCTCATCACTAGTTGTAAGAGACCATCTATGGGGTCATACGCATTTTCTCCTCTTTTAAATGCTTAAAAAAGTAGCTAGACACCTATTTTATTTTTGTGTCACTCTTATTGGCTGAGCCCTAATTATTAAATTTGTGTGATTCATAGCCAAATTTCCAATTACAGAGTTAAAGTTTTGATCTTACTTTTATCCATGATCCACAAGAAATCTTTTTTTGTCATTGCAAATACATCATAGTTATTTATTCTACCTGCCTTTGAAGAGGTGAAGCCACCTTTGAAATCTTTGCCAAGTGCTTGGTAGGGAAACAGATTTTGTAAATTTCAAATAACTAAGGGTAGATATCCTGAACAGAGTAACTACATCTTTAGAATATATATATATATATATATATATATATATATATATATATATATATATATATATGTGTGTGTGTAAATGTAACTTTAAATCAATAAATGGAGTAAGAAAAAGTTTGCAAGGGGCTGGGTGGTGGCACACCTGGTTGAACGCACATGTTACAGTGTGTAAGGACCCAGGTTCGAGCCCCCAGCCCTCACGTGTAGCGGAAAAGCCATGCAAGTGGTGAAATAGTGCTGCACATGTCTCTCTGTCTCTCTGTCTCTCTCCCTCTCTATCACCCCCTTCCCTCTCATTTTCTGGCCATGTCTATCCAATAAGTAAATAAAAATTAATAAAAAATTTTTAAAGGTTTGCATTTCGGAGAAGTACACACACAGTATAACTATTCATTTCTGTATATGTAGATAAATAGATATATGTCATCAAGATATGTCAAGGATTTTGGATATATTAATTTACAGTTTGTAAACAATGGAGTCTAGTTTGAGTCTGTTTCCAGTTTGCTGTCATGCTTAGCAGGATGATACAACTTTCTTTTTTATTTTATCTTATTTTTTAATATTTATTTATTTTCCCTTTTGTTGCCCTTGTTGTTTTTTATTGTTGTTGTGGTTATTATTGTTGTTACTGATGTCACCATTGTTAGATAGGACAGAGAGAGATGGAGAGAGGAGGGGAAGACAGAGGGGGAGAGAGAAAGACAGACACCTGCAGACCTGCTTCATCACCTTTGAAGCAACTCCCTTACAGGTGGAGAGCCAGACGCTCGAACCCGGATCCTTATGCTGGTCCTTGGGCTTCGCACCACGTATGCTTAACCAGCTGTGCTACGGCCTGACTCCCGATGCAATTTTCTAAACACTTGATTTGCTGAGATGTAAAATGACGGAATGTCTGTCTATTCTTTACAAGATGGGACTGGTGTCTAAATCCAATTCATGGTCTGCCTAGGGATTAAATGCTAGGTGAGTGTGAGGAAGACATTAGCATTGCATTAAACAGAATGCACTGGAATAACAGCATATATGAATAACAGTAGCTAGGAAAGCAAAGCCTTTATGCTGATCTAGAATTAGGCATAAAATGTTCATGCACACTGCAAACTATGAGGCCCATCATCAAGGAGTTTGCAGAGATGGCCAGAGCCCAGAGCTCTCATCTGGGACAGTGAACAAAAGTGCATCCTAGGTTTGCAGGAGAACCCTCCACCCTTATATCAGGGAGGTTAATAGTTTACAGTTTGCAGTTGTTGACACATGAGTACAGCTTCTCATTTCCCCATAAAGAACTTCTAAAAGCTCCATGACCCTGTGCAGTGTGAACTTGCAGGGTCTCTTTTTGGAAGTTTTTTACATAACGAAATGTGACTTTCGGACAAATCAAAGCTAATTTTAGAAAAATAAAAAATAAAGTAACACTGATAAAAGACTTGCCAAATTAAGCCACAGCCTATTAATATCTTACCATGCATTTCCCCCCTTGCTTTAAAAACTGCATTTTTAGAATGAGATAGGTCTTTCTCTTGCTGAAATCTCATGACTAAAACTAGACCTCAGCCAACTAAACATAAGTGTAAACTTCTGAAAAGCAGTTTTGGGTTTTATTCATCATTGCATGTGTTCTTTACAAAGTCTAGTGCTTTGCTTACTCATTTTAATATTAACATTCAAAGACTTTAGGACTGAATGGCATTTTTTTTAGTTATAATATTTATTTATTTATTTATTTGCCTCCAGGGTTATTGCTAGGGCTCAGTGCCTGCACTACAAATCCACTGCTCCTGGAGGCCTACTGTTCCTACTTTATTGCTTAGGACAGAGAGAAATCGAGAAGAGAGAGAACTAGAAAGGGAGAGAGGAAGAGAGAGACCTGCAGAGCTTCTTTGCTGCTTGTGAAGCCCCCCCCACTCCCACAGGTGGGGAGAAGGGGGGCTTGAACCTGGATCCTTGTGCAGGTTCAGTTTTTCATTTATCCAATGCATTAATAGGCACTGAGCAACAATTATATGTTTGAGATACCTGAAAACACAAATTCTCCATTATTTCAGTGCACACATTCTAATAAAATTAGTGGGGAAGACATCATGAATTGCAAAGTCCTTACATCTAATATTAAAGGTTTCATGAATTTACGTTCTATCAGGTAAGAAAAATAAGTTAAAATGTATGGTTCTGTATTTGATAAAACACATGCAGGATAACAATAAAAATAAAAATGTACTCACTTACCTCCAGGTATTTAATATTTGTGTTCTGCTATTGAATGCATTGTTTTCATGGCAATTATCATACCATTAACCTTTGTAGTCTCAAAATAGATCTGTAATGCTGAATTTCTGTATCCGGAATAAGTTAACAGAGGGAGAAAGGTCATACTCTTGTTCAATACCATGAAATAATGTGTTATTTTTATCCATGCAATCTCATTATTCTAAATTAAGGCCAATTAAAAGAACATAGCAAAAGTTCATGTTTTTCTCTTTTTTGAGACCTTGTCCATTCATTCTAATCAACAATAACATTTCCCTCAAATTTTTTTAACCCCATTTGTATTAAATAATAGTAGAGAAGTAGACCATCGCATGTAAAATTGCCACTATATTATGTATCTCTTAACTGTGATGATATACTTAAATCAAACTAAAAGTACTAAGACCAAATTCTGGGCTAGATAAGATAGACTTTATGAATTTAACTTGTGAGCTTATAGTCTAGTTTTAGGAAACAAAAATAAGAAATTAAAAGAATCAATAGAAGGAGGAAAACAAAGAAGTTGCTTAGTGACAGTGTTGGCTCCTTATACTATGAGTACAACCAGTGGCTAAACACTGTACCTTCACAAAAAAGAAAGAATTCAGAGGACCGATGAATCTCTACATATATATTTTAATTTATTTATAAAATAAAAATATCAACAAGACCATAGGATAAGAGAGGTACAATTCCACACAATTCCCACTACCAGAGTTCCGTATCCTAGCCCCTCCCTTGAAAGTTTTACTTTTCCCTGGGAGCATGGACCCAGGGTCATTATGGGGTGCAGAAGGTGGAAGGTCTGGCTTCTGGAATTGTTTCTCCGCTGAATATGGGCGTTAGCAGGTGGATCCATAACCCCCAGCCGTCCCTACCTTTCCCTAGTGGGGCGGGGCACTGGAGAAGTGGGGTTCCAAGATTCATTGTTGAGGTCATCTGTCCAGGGTGGTCATATTGACATCCCAGTAGCATCTTCAACTTGGTGGCTGAAAAAACATTAAGACAGAAAGCGGAACAAATTGTTTAATAATCAGGAGCCTAAAGGCAAGAATAGAGCAGATGAGATTTGTGGTCTCCAGTCTGGAGAAATCTAGTAGGTGTACTTTAGGTATATTTCAAGGGGCACATGACTTTACTCATTTTTTGGTTACACAGGCTCCTACACTGAATATGGGCCCCGGGCCAAACTGATGATTTTTTTCAGTTAACACAATTTATATGTTTTTCCCATATCTGGGAGCTAGTCTCTGCCCTGACCCAGCTTTCTAGTCCTATTTCCAACTCTGACACCATCTCCCCAGACAATACTTTTGGTCCACCTGCATGTTAGCTGTAGGGCTCAGGCAAAAAGAAGATTGGTGATTTTAGAATTGGTTTTATGGAAGACTTGGTATATCTTCCCTATTATACCTTGTGAAAAAATCATGGAAGTAGAATGTATGCAGTTTTTCTTTTGCTTTATTTATAAAATGGAAATATTGACAAGACTATAGGATAAGAGGGGTGCATTTCCACACACACTGTCCACACCTACATCTCCATATCCAATCCCCTCCCTTGATAGCTTCCCTATTCTTTTTTTTCCCCCTTTATTGCCCTTGTTGTTGTAGCCTTGTTGTGGTTATTGTTGTTGCTGTTGATGTTGATGTCGTCCATTGTTGGATAGGACAGAGAGAAATGGAGAGAGGAAGGGAAGACAGAGAGGGGGAGAGAAAGACAGACACCTGCAGACCTGCCTCACCACCTGTGAAGCGGCTCCCCTTTCAGGCGGGAAGCTGGGGGCTCCAAACAGATACTTATGCTGGTCCTTGTGCTTTGCACCAGGTGCGTGTGCTTAACCTGTTGCGCTATCGCCGGACCCCCACCTTCCCTATTTTTGATCCCTCTGGGAATATGCAGTTTATTGCTCAAGCCACTCAGACTCGAGCAGATGCTTCACATAGGAAACCAATGTTAATTTAGATATGTGGCAGCTAATGCATTTAGGGGCTTTGATTGCATTTGGAATTTGTGTTGCAAAGTGGAAATTAGTGACACCGTATGAGCTGGAGCATGCTGTGACCAAAGCTCAGTCTCAGGACACACTGTGTGCATAAGGAGTGTCAGGAGAAGAATGGAATCGTCTGTAAGTGAGGTGGAAGCATCGAAGCTGGTGGATGGCAAAGTGAATGGACTGTAAAACAAAATCCTGAAGTATTAAGACTTGGACCATTGATTGGGTGGGCATGAGATGGCGTTACTGAGATTAAAGTATGACATCAAACATCATGATATTATAAGGAGAATGGGAAGCCTGAAGGAGAGTTGAGATGAAGTTAATCATAGATATAAAAATAGTGGTTATGTGACTATGTAGTAATATATTAAACAAATTCATATCACATGTCTGACATATACACTACTCAGAGTATTATGCATTTCATAATTTTAACTGTATTTATGACATGAAAAATGCTTATAAACACAAAAAAATCTTTAAAAAATTATAGAGTATTTAAAATGACAAAGGGTCAATATCAAATTATCTTATTTAATAATGTAAAATTATTTACTTAATTACTTAATGATGTAAAACTTAAGGTGCAACTTGAACTGGGTATAGTGTATTGCACAAAGTGAAGGACTCTGGGGAAGGAAGAAAGGAATGGGATGAAGCAGGGGTAAAAGAAAGAAAAGAAACTGGCAGAATAGGAAAACACAAAGCAAAATTTGGACAGGATAGGATGTATTGCACCAAAGCAAAGGATTCTGGGGTGGGGAGGGTGTGAAGAGGGCCTTGGGGTCTTGATGTACCTACCCATTGTCAACACTGTCCTATAAACCATTAACCTCTCACTAAGATGAAAATAAAGAAGAAAACTGAAAGTTAAAGGTGTAAAGGGAAAAAAAAAAAAAGCTAGACACTTGTGTTACCGATAAAGCTTGACTTTCCTGAGTCTGACAGCTAACATGCAGGTGGACCCAAGGTATTGCCTGAGGAGATGGCATCCAAATTGGAAAAAGGACTAGAAAGCTCCCCCAAATGGGGAACGTATATAATATTGTTGACTGTAAACCCATCGATTTGATCTGAGGCCCATATTCAGCACAGGAGCCTATGTAACCTCCGAATCCTTGTAGGTCTGATCTCCTATTTTGTGGTCATGGCTAGGAACATTCCACATTAGGTGTCTGTCTTCCTCTGTTGCAAATCTCACTGGTGAATTGACTGCTTACTAAAATTAAAGAGCAGAGAAAATGCCATACCAAAAAAAAAAAAAAAAAAAAAGCTTTCAAACCAGTAGTAGACTTACTGACTTACTTCTGTCTAGTAGTACTGAATCATCAATGAGCAGATCTAAACAATAAAGAATTTGGAAACTTCTAATGGAGGGGAGGGGATATGGAACTCTGGTGGTGGGAATTATATGGAATTGTACCCCTCTTATCCTACTTGTCAATCATTAGTAAATCACTAATAAAAATAAATAAAAGAAAAAATAATCTTGACTTTCTTTTTTAAAAAATATTTTAATATTTATTTTTATTTATTTATTCCCTTTTGTTGCCTTTGATGTTTTATTGTTGTAGTTATTATTGTTGTCATTGTTGTTGGATAGGACAGAGAGAAATGGAGAGGGGAGGGGAAAGACAGAGAGAGGGAGAGAAAGACAGACACCTGCAGACCTGCTTCACCGCTTGTGAAGCGACACCCCTGCAGGTGGGGAGCCAGGGCTTGAACCAGGATCCTTATGCCGGTCCTTGTGCTTAGCGCCACCTGCGCTTAACCCACTGCGCTACAGCCCGACTCCCAAAGCTTGACTTTCTTAGGTATTAACAGACTATAAATTAGATGTCATCTTTTTTGCAATAACTGGAAAGTCCCCTTGTGCCCTACTCATTTCCCACTAATACAGGCTCTCTAGCCTCAACCAAAATATTTGCCTAAGTCAAATCTTTTTTAATCCCCTGGATGAAGTGTCACATATGTACCAGTTCTTGTTATTGAGTACAGACATTGCTACTTGCAATTGGTTCTAGTACCAGGCGCGTCATTTTTCAGTTTGTGGTCACCTTCAGTCTTGCATGCTCTGGTGAATCTCTGACACTGTATGCTGGCATCAAAAACGACTCCCTTTTTGGTGTTAATCCCATTATGGGACAGGGGCTGCTTCAAAACATTTAGGACATCTTTCTTTTTCCTCCCTTCCTCCCTTCCTCCCTTCCTTTCTTTCTCTCTCTCTTCCTTTCTCTCTCTCTCTCTCTTTCTCTCTTTCTCTCTTTCTCTCTTTCTCTCTTTCTTTCTTTCTTTCTTTCTTTCTTTCTTTCTTTCTTTCTTTCTTTCTTTCTCTTTCTCTCCCGAGCATGGTAAAGAATCTCTTTCAGGTATTACAGTTCCTTTCCTGGTTTTTGAATCAGAAAACGAGCTTATAGAAGTTAAATAATATTTCTGTTATCATCTGACAAATCCGTGAACATTGTGGGATTTGAAACCATATCCGTCAACTGCAAACTATGTTCCTAACCACATCATTGGAAGAAAAAAGTCATTATGACTAGAATGTAGTCTAAGAAGGTAGTATGGAAGAAGCCCTAGGGATCAGATTTAGAGGTTTATGAAAGCATCAGAGCGTGGGCAGACATCTCTGAACAGAAAGCAAGCTCAGGAGCTAAACGTTTTGTTTTTTTCAGAGTAGATGGTGACATCGAGAACTTTATAATAGCAGCTTGAACATATCATATGTATTCAATGGAGATGCTTAAGACGTCTGTTGCCTGGAAATATGAGCATGCTTCAACTAGTTTTAAAAAGTGACATAGTTGTTTGACATTTAGTACTGAGGATTCACTGAAAACATAATTAGTTCTCAGATAAGGTGACATTGGAATCAGCGGAATGAAATATAACAATAAGATACATGTATTTAAAGCCAAAGAAATATAATTTCTGATTTGTTGAAAAGCTTTACTGTATTAATAAATATTCATGCTATGAATCATGGTAAGATTAATTAAGTAGACTAGATGTCATAATGTCCATATTATCATTGTAAACAATTAGAAAACAAAGAATATCTTTGTAATAAAAGTCAATAGGATGGAGCTTGAAGAAATCATGTTAAGTGAAATAATTCAGAAACAGAAGGATGAATATGGGATGATCTCATTCACGGGCAGAAGTTGAAAAACAAGATCAGAAGAGAAAACACTAAGTAGAGCCTGGACTGGAGTTGGTGTATTGCACTTCTTCTTCTAGCGTTTGCCCTTCTTCCGTAGCCAGTCAACAGCGTCAGGTTGAAAGCTGTCAGGAGCTGCTTGTTGCTGGCTTTGAAAGTGACTGGGATCCATGTGGATTCAGTCGGCTAGGAAGGATCGTCAGTTTCCCCAATGGATGGGTACTCACGGGATGCACCACGAGAAGGTCGATCCAATGCATCCCGGCGTATTGCACTGAAGTAACAGACTCTGGAGGGGGATAGGGGAGGGGGAAGAGTACAAGTCCTGAGAAAGGATGACAGAGGACCTAGTCGGGGTTGTATTGTTATGTGGAAAACTGAGCAATGTTATGCATGTACAAACTATTGTATTTGCTGTTGAATGTAACACATTAATCCCCCAATAAAGGGGGAAAAAGTCAATAATTAGATTCTTCATATATTTTGGACTTGTGGAGTAAAGAATGAGAAAGGCTATATTACCTATACATATATAACCTATTTTTATAACTTAAAAATCAAGGAGACATCTAAGGCAAATACCTGAAGAGAACTATGAAGTGTCCTCGTGAGGCCGTCCCACTCAGCACTATTTCACATCTGTTTGACCCAGCAGCCCGGGAAGAAGCAATAACTGCTCTCAATATGTAGTCTTCCTCTTAGATTCTTTGTCTTTTTGCTCCTATTTTTCCAGAAGTTCTTAGTTTTCACCCCCTCTAGGACCCTTCTCTTCTTCTGCTTTGGAATCATGACTAGGAACCTGTATCTTAAAGAGAACCTTCAACAGTCTTCCTTTATGTTTTAGATTTTCATTGGTCTCTCAATGCACCTCAGTTTGAACTTCAACAGCATTTCCCTCTGAACTGACTCTATCGCAGCACATCTCACTTGATTTCTTGGTTCCATTTAAAATTGCTCTCGGTTTCCTTCTGGACAACTTTCACCTTCGTGATTCTATGTCGTTATTCTTCTCTCAGTTACTTTTCTTTTTCGAAGCTGTTTCTTGGTGAATTCCTGCACCCCTGCTACTCTCAGTAAATGGTAGTTTCCAAAGGCTCAAGTATTCACTCCTTATTCTGCTTCAGAATTAGTTACCCAGTGCATGATAGTTAGTGCTAGCCTGTACTTTGCTTTCTAGCACCCTCAGATGCATGGATGCTCACAAAATACTTAAGAAATGAATTTTAAAATCAGCCTTCTGAGTGTATTTACATAATACTCAAGCGTATAGCTGTATATATACATAGTTATAAATATAGACAAGTCCCCAATAGTGGCGGTAGCTATCAATATTTTGTTCCACAGAGGTCCGTGCTGACTTACAGCTCCGACTGATGCAGGTCAGTCGGAGGCCTGGGGAGTCCTCTGCTAGACAGCAGTATAGACAGCAGTATTTATCTTTGAGCTGAAAGAGAGACAGATTTATATGCCTTGGACTCCTGGTTTGATTCCTGGTGCTGCATATGCTGGACTGATGATGCTCTGGTTTCTCTTTCTCTTCTTCATATGACTTAAATAATAATAAAAAATAAACATTTTAGAATATTTTAATAAGTAAACTAGTAGCATACCTAGAAATAGGAAACAAATGAGCTTTTTAAAAAAGTTTGGAAATACCTTCTAATCATCTAAAATGCATATAGCTCACTTTTTTTTTTTTTTACTTTGCAAGACTGATGCTTTTCACATGTATAACTTCACCCATTCTAACCTGCATGTTTTCTTTTTTCAGATAGAGAGAGAGAGAAAGAGAGAGAGAGAGAGAAAAAGAGAGAGAGACAGAAAGAGAGAGAGAGAGAAAGATAAGATAGATAGAGAGTCAAAGGAGAGGCATCACATCAGTGCCGTGGCAATGCCCACATGGAGCCTGGGCTCTACCTGGACTGATAGATTAAGATGCAGGTCCTAGCCACTGACCTCTCTCTCTGACCCAAATGTGTATAATTTATAGTAATGCACATAATTATAGCACAAACCCATATGATTTGTGGCTATAAGGACATTCATTTTAATACAATGCAAAGCATTATATTATAACAAAGTCTCCACCAGGGGAAAGATGAACTGCAATGAATCTTCAGTAAATCAGCTGTTTCTCTTAGCAATGTCTTTTGAGTCTTTTGGGAAAGTAGACCATTGAAAAGTTTCTTCTAAATGTAAAAATTTGTTAATAAGGCCCATGTAATATCACCTTGCTTGTTGAATGAATTTTTTTTGTCATAGTATATGAATAGGCATTTTTAATTCTTTAGTTTCTGAAAGCATTGAGTAATTTTCTTTATTGAGGGGTTAATGATTTACAGTGGATTCATTACATAAGTATATTATTTCCAAGCCTCCCAAATTTTCTCCCTCTCTTCTTTCCCCCTCCCTCCCCAGAGTCCTTTGTTTTGGTGCAATACACCATGTCCAGTCCAGGTTTTACTCTGTGCTCTCCCTCCACATCCCTACTTAATATATTAAGTTCCACTTCTTCTTCTAGCATTTGCCACTAATAAGTGTGATCATTTGCTATTCAACCTTCTCTTTTTGGCTTATCTCACTCAACATGATTTCCTCAAATTTCAAATTTCATCCAATTTATTTATTTATTTATTTATTTATTTTTTCCTTCAGAGTTATCGCTGGGGGCTCTTATGCATCCACAAGGCCCCAGCAATGCTCCCCCCCCCAAATAAAAATAAACAAGTGGCACAGGTGCAAGTGGCTTACACATGCACTACGAATCCACTGCTCCTGGAGGCCATTTTTTCCAGTTTTTAATGGGTAGGACAGAGAGTAATTGAGAAGGGTGGAGAAGATAGAGAGGGAGAGAGAGAAATAGACACCTGCAGACCTGCTTCACCGCTTATGAAGCACCCCCCCAAGTGGGGAGCAGGGGCTCGAACCTGAATCCTTGAGCGGGTCCCCTTGCACTTAGTACCATGTGTGCTTATCTTGGTGCTCCACTACCTAGCCCCTTCATCCAAAATGTTTACAGTAGGTATTCTTATTATGATTTTTAGGGGTAGATATATATCTGCCATGTAATCATAATGACAGTGCTTCTCTTCTATCTACATGTGGCAAGAAGTTACTAATTTCCTGATCTAAGTTCCTATCTTCACTGTGGAAAAGGGAGAGAGAGGGACACGGAGAAGATGGTTCTTGACTTGCAAAAGTAAATTGTCTCCATCATCACCTTAATGAGCTTAAATGAAAACCAAGGTTAAGTACTTAGTACATGAGGAACTCACTGTCAAGATGAACAGAAATTATGTGAACGGCCTACATCTTCCTTGATTACTTTTTTTTCACTCGTTGGTATTTCTCATCCACTGACTCCAGAAACCTATATGAATCTCCAAATCCTTTCGAGTCTACAAATCATATTCTCTTTTTAAAAATCATTTTCTTTCTTTATCATTTTATCAGGGGTTTAATAGCTTACACTGCAGTTGTAAATACACAGGTGCAGGTCTTCTTCTCCCCATGACAGGTGTCTGAAAACGCTCCCGCCTCTAACTTCAGTCTACTGACGTCATCATGTACAGGACTGAACACCTCTCCCACTCCTTCCCATCACTCTGTTCCCTGGAGTCCTTTGCTTTGCTGTAACACACCACTCCACTTTGTGTTTTCGCTTTCTGTCCTTGTTTCTTAAGTTCCACCTAAAGTGAAATCATCCAGTATTTACCCCCACTGCCTTTTCTTTTCACTTATCTCCCTTGCCATGACTTCCCCAAGTTCCATTCAAAATGAGGCAAGGTGATGACCTTGAAGTTAGGTATGCAGCTTCAAACAATGAGACTAGTAACAAATGACAGAAAGAATTAATGGGCAAACAGTGTAACAACAACAACAAAAAAAAAAACCCACAGATCAGCGTTTTTTCAGTTCAGTATTTATAGAGTTATATTTAGATCAATGAATGATATGTTTTGGCCAACCACTTCATAATTAAATGTATGTATGTGGAAGTAAATTTGAACCATCTGTTCATGAGTTATATTTCTAAGCCACCATTTTATTTTACAAGGACTAATTTTCAAGGAGTCTTAGGATATGCCAGACGTCATGCCAAACCTACTAAAAAAAAAACCAAAAAACTAAACTAAAATATGGTTTATACTACACCTCTTCAAATATATGGTATTTAATTAAAATAAGCAAGGAAGAAAAGGAGTTTCTGACTTATCTGCGGTAAGTCCATTGCCAAATTCAAAACTAACCATGCGTACGAGATAGCTACAGCACCTGTATTTAGTTTATATCTACATAGTTAGATATGGTATAACGGGAGTACTGTACTTAGACAACAAGCCATGTGTAAGCCATTTGCACCTGTACCACTTGTTTATTTTTATTTTTTGGGGGGGGCATCGCCGGGGCCTTGTGGATGCACAATTTCCCTGCTCTGGGTTGACTTTTACAGAAAGGGAGAGACAGACAGAGAGGAAAAGAGGGAGAGACACCACAGTAGCAGGGCCTGCAGCCATGAAACGCCCTTGGAGTATGCTGAGCTTTCATTTCGATGCCCTGAAGCTAGTGCTGCAGGTGTCTCTCTCTCCCGTGATACCAGCCCCCCTCTTTCCCTCTCTATTTCTCATTGTCCTTGAAAAGGGGGGGGGATATTACGTGTGTCTGGAGTGTTTTAATACATATTCTAAAGATTCAAGCTTGTCTTAAGCTGGCTCTGGATTTTCTTCTGGTTCTAAATGGCTGTGACTCAGGCTCAGGGCGCATGTGGTGGAGTCTCAGCTCATTTAACTGTCTGTGGACCTAGGATTTTAGAAATTGAATTAATGTCAAAGAAATCAGAAAATTTCCCATAACAGTGAGAAACGTATTGTATTTCATTCCATGTAGAACTTTAGATTCCATCATGGCACATGACTTACGTTTCTTGATTTTATTATTTATTTATGTATTTAGAAGGATTTATTTAGGGGGCCAGGCAGCGGCATACCTAATTAAGCACACATATTAGAAGGACCCGGCCTTAGCGAAGCAAGTCTGCAGGTATCTATCGTTCCCTCTCTCTGTCTTCCCTTCCCTCTCAACTTTTCTCTGTCCTGTCAAATAAAATAGAAAGAAAAAAAGTAGAAAAGAAAAAAAGATGCCCACTGGGAGTGATGGATTCATAGTGAGAGCACCGAGCCTCAGAGACAGTCCTGATGGGAATATATATTATGATAGAGACAGAGAGAAATTCAGTGGGGAGGGGAGGGATACAGAGAGAGAAAGAGACACTCGCAGCCCTGATGCACCACCTGGAAGTTTCTCCCGCTGCAGGTGAGGACCAAGGGCTTGCCCTTGGGTCCTTGCACACTGGAACATGTGTGCTCAACTAGTTGCTCCACCACTTAGCTCCCTTTCATGATTTTTCAAGATTTGAAAGATGTGAAAGAAAAACCAATCAGGGGTGTCCTAGCACAGTGGATAAAGCACTGGATTCCGAAGCATGAGGCTCCAAGTTTGACCTCTGAGCAGTCATGTGCCAGTGCCACTCTCTGGTGCTTTTCCTCTTTCACTCCCTCACTCTTTTTCATAAATAATTAAGCCTTTAAAAATGATGAAAACTTGGAAGTCAGGTGGTAGCGGCAGTGGGTTGGGCGCATGTGCGTGCAAAACGCAAGGACCAGCATGAGGATCCCAGTTCGAGCCCCCAGCTCCCCACCTGCAGGGGAGTCACTTCACAGGCAGTGAAGCAGGTCTGCAGGTGTCTGTCTTTCTCTCCCACTCTCTGTCTTCCCCTCCTCTCTCCATTTCTCTCTGTCCTATCCAACAATGGCAACATCAACAACAATAATAACTACAACAATAAAAACAAGGGCAACAAAAAGGAAATAAAAACATATTAAAAAATAATGAAAACTGTAGGTCTTTTGGTTCTCATATAACTGGATATATGGTAGTAAAACATGTTTCATAAGAGAAGCTAAGTTTATATAAATTTAGGTTACTAATGAAAAACAGGCTTTTGAGGTTTCAAACGATCTGGTTTTCTGTTCTTTTACTGTGTTTGGAAGTGTCAGCAAAAAGTGTGCAGTGCAAGCATACAGGGCATTTGGAAGATCTCTAATTTCTATCACCAATCGTTCGCCAGTGTGACTTCCCAAGGAGAGTGCTTCGTACCAGGTTCTAATTGGTTATCACTAAACTGAACCACATTGTAGGGAACTTTAAGAGCAAAATCTATTTGGTAATATGGTTGTGTGTCGACTTTGTACAATAAAAATGGAAAGCTACAAGTAGCATGACAAGAAGAAAAATGCAGCTGTATGAATCTTGGCTTAACAGAGAGAAACTGTTCCTACTGTTTGCTGCTATTCCCTCTGTGTTCCTGACTGATGCATATAAATTCAGTGTTCTGGCGGTTTCAGTTTGGGACTTAGTTTTGACTAGATCTAAGAACCCAAAGAAAAACACAGCTGAAACCACTGCCTAGTGGTTTGACTCAAAGCCCCAAATGATAGGCTTCCAACAGAGGCCAGCAGGCTTTCAGACAAAGTGATTTATGGCTAGAGTTCATTTTGGAAAGTAAAGAGCTTGATAAGTCAAAAAGAGAAATATAACCATGACTGTTTTGGGAGATTTTGCAGAGTCCTGTGAAAATGATAGAGTGAATATGTCAGCCTTTTACCATATGTAAGATACATGTGATAAATTTCTGTGACAGTTTAAACTATCCGATTCTGTGCTAGAATGCTTAGCATCACAAGGGAGCGAGAAGTTTACTTACAAACAAAGGACTAAGGTGTGCATAGCAATTTCCTTCACTTATACTAGACCTACTTTCTCTCTCTCTCTCTCTCCTTTCTTTATTAATATTTGTCTCCAGGGTTATCACTGGGCTCAGTGCCTGCACTACAAATACACTGCTCTTGGAGGCTATTTTTTCCCTTTTGTTATTGTTGTTTTGTTGTTGTTGTTGTTGTCATTGCTGTCATTGTTGTTAGATAGGACAGAGAGAAATGGAGAGAGGAGGGGAAGACAGAGAGGGGAAGAGAAAGATAGATACCTGCAGACCTGCTTCAGCACTTGTAAAGTGATTCCCTTGCAGGTGGGGAGCCTGGGGCTTGAACCGGGATCCTTACCCCAGTCCTTGGGCTTTGCGCCACCTGCACTCAACCCACCGCTGCGCTCCCGCCAGAGTCCTTTGCTTCTACTTTTTAAACAAAATTTTAACAGGGACCTGTGAGATAGCTCATATGTCTCACAAGATGCAAGCAATCAGGTTCTAGGTTCTAGGATCCTTACGCCGGTCCTTGCGCTTTGTGCAACGTGTGCTTAACTCTCTATGCTACCACCTGACGCCCACTAGACCTATTCTTATTCAATTCTGAAGGTTCATGGATCCCTGGTTGAAGCTTCTGACATTTTTTTTTCCATGTCCTTGCTATCTCCCCTTCCAGATGCTAGCCATAGATGATCTTGCGATAGATACAATGGTCTCTGGGAAGAAAGGTATTTTACTTTCAAGAAAGTTACAGAAAGACACTATTCAACTGTGATGATTTAGATCTCATTGTTGATTTTAGAGATCTGATGGTAGATTCCTAGTGAGGCTGTCAAACTTGGCACCAATGATTACATTTCTAGGGCATCTCAAACAAATAAGGTTAGAGATCACTTTCTCCCTTGCTATAACCTCACACACACAACAGAATTTTTTACACAGTAAAGAGTAAAAAGATAACTGAGTGAAAATGTGCTGACGATTTATTATAGTATCTCTTGTTCTCTTCCAAAGTGCATAATTCCATTTACTAAAGAGAGAAATGCGGTTCCAGCCCTCGTCTCCCCACCTACAGGGGAGTCGCTTCACAGGCGGTGAAGCAGGTCTGCAGGTGTTTATCTTTCTCTCCCGCCTCTGTCTTCCCTTCCTCTCTCCATTTCTCTCTGTCGTATCCAATAATGATGACATCAATAACAACAACAACAACAATAACTACAACAATAAAAAAGGGCAACAAAAGGGAAAATAAAGTTTTTAAAAAAGAAAAAGAAATGGAATATATGTCTGACAGATAACATAGCATTCTTAAAGGTGTCACACAAATCAAGTTACAACAAATTTATCAAAAATCAATTTCCATAGCCTCATACAAGGGGAAATTAGTTTTAGGGTGATTCTAAAATGCATTTTGAACCAGATTCCATGCAGATATAGTTTCTAGCTGCTTTTATTCTGTTCCACTTCCAGATTAGAGAGAAATTTTCTGGCTGATCACTCAGTTCAGTGGATCAAGAGGAGATTTGTGAATGGATAAAGGGAAGATTTAGGTTGATGAAAAGAGCTGATGAACAACAGAATTTTAATGCCAGAATCTAGGCAAAAAGCATTCCAAATACAAGTGCTTCCTAGAGAAGGAAATAGACCATGGATACTTATTTTAAAAGGGATACCAGATGTTTTTCCTAGTTCAGCTTCATTTTGGTAGGATAGCTCCACTTCATATACAATTCTTGACAGACAAATATTTTATCTCTGTACCTAATTAAAATGCATTTATTTATTTGAGATGAGAGAGATAGAACACATTTGTTGTGCTTATGGTGTCCCACACATGTCAAGAATGAACTTCACCTGCGGATTCCCTTTCCTTGGTCACTTATTTTGGTACTTTAAGCTTTATTTCATTGTCTTTTGCATTCTATTACTTTAAACCATTTTGCTTATACTTTAAAATTTTTTTTAATATTTATTTATTTTCCCTTTTGTTGCCCTTATAGTTTTATTGTTGTAGTTATTACTGTTGTTGTTATTGATGTCATCGTTGTTGGATAGGACAGAGAGAAATGGAGAGAGGAGGGGAAGACAGAGATGGGGAGAGAAAAAGAGAGACACCCGCAGACCTGTTTCACCGCCTGTGAAACGACACCCCTGCAGATGGGGAGCCTGGGGCTCGAACTGGGATCCTTACCCCAGTCCTTGGGCTTTGTGCCACCTGCACTTAACCCACCCGCTGTGCTCCCGCCAGACTCCTTTGCTTCTACTTTTTAAACAAAATTTTAACATGGACCTGTGAGACAGCTCATATGTCTCACAAGATGCAAGCAATCAGGTTCTAGGCTTTTGTATTCTCGAATGGAATATACAAAGCTGGAGGAGGCTTCAGTGCTATGTAGTCTCTCTCTCTCTCTCTCTCTCTCTCTGTGTCTCACTCTCACTTTCCCACATCCCTCTCACAAAGTTAACCCTAAACAGTGTAACTGTGCATATGGAGACTCCAGAGACAGGAAAACCAGAAAGGAAAACAAAAAACAACTGCTTTTAAGATTTCCTTCCTATAGCCATACAAGCACACGGTAGGAAACAAGAAAAAGCACAAATAAACAGCCTGATTGCACATCTTAAAGACCTAGAAGAAGAAGAACAAAGGAATCCTAAAGCAACCAGAAGGACAGAAATCACTAAAGTTAGGGCAGAAATAAATAACATTGAAAATAAAAAAAAATTATACAAAAGATCAACGAAAGTAAACGTTGGTTCTTTGAAAGAGTGAACAAAATCGACAAACCTTTAGCCAGACTCACACAACAAAAAAGGGAGAAGACCCAAATAAATTCAGATTGTAAATGAAAGAGGAGGTATCATAACAGACACCTCAGTTTCAGATGACCGTAGTTTCTTTTGTCCTTCTGGAGTTCTAGATGTCTTCTTTTATTTTATCTTGTTTTTCTAGTTCTGATAGGTGACGTCATTGGTTTGCTATGAACAGAGCCATTTTACCCCAAGCAAAACCTCAAAATTAATATTCAGGCAGGTTTTATTTCCTGTTTACTTTCCTGGCTCTGTGACTTTCCCTTATAATCACCACTCATAACTTTTCTCACAGCCCAGGTTTTCAGTGAATCCTGGTTTTTATGTGGGTTTCATGAAAGGGGGTCGATGTTCACGACTATACAACTCTGCTAGCTTGAACTACACTTTGACTTCCTGACGCTGGTCTTTATGAACTTCTGAACTGGTTCCAGTGTTTGATTCAAGATCAGTGTCTCTGCTACTGCCTCTATACTCTGCAAGCCTTCGCCTGTGCTGCATGCTGGGGTTGCCTGCTCAGATGCCAGCCTAAGCTGCTTCTCTGATCAGAGTGACACTCTCTGCTGATGTCATGCTTTGAATTCCATAATCTTTTTAATTAGTTTATTTTCTGAGACCGCTGACGAAGTAAATGCGATTTGCCATAGTCTGTGGTGACGGGGATGAAACCTTCGGCCTCTGGAGATGCAGGTGTGGAAGACGTGCTATAATGCATTAGGCCAGTGATTCTAGGGGAAGTAAAAATAGCCAAAAGCACGAGTCACCATTTTCTTAGGAACCAAACATTAGCTGTTCTATTTTTGTTGGTGAACTTTTGCAAATAAAAGTCTGCCACTAGATTACTGTTTTCTCACAGCACTTCATGAAGCTATAGAACTTCTATCTTTCGATTCAGATTTTGGGAAAGTTTGCCAAATCCTGAGAGCCATGCTAGATGATTCTCACTGTTTTGGAAAACACTCTGATATATATGTTCTTTTCTTACTGCCTTCCTGTAGGTTACTTAGATGTTTATTTCTGATTTGCCTTTAGTGTTTTGAGTATATCTCTTTGTATGGACTCGTTCATGATTATTCCACTATATTTGCATGTATATATGTGTCACACATCACAGTCTCTGATGTTAATAGTTTGCCAGTTTGGGCGAAGTGCACAACTTCATCTTCCTTTGAAATCTCTAGTCTTTCTTGTTTTTATTATTATTATTTTTTTTTTTTTTCAGGAGTGGTAATGCAGTGATGCAGGTATCTATCTTTCTCCCTCTCTATCTTCCCCACCCCTCTCAATTTTTCTGTTTCTATCAAATCAAATAAATTTTTTAAAAAGAAGAGTTGTGTCTTCTTTTTAATTTTTTTAATCTTTTTTTTTTCTTTTTTTTTTTTATTTAAGAAAGGATTAATTAACAAAACCATAGGGTAGGAGGGGTACAACTCCACACAATTCCCACCGCCCAATCTCCATATCCCACCCCCTCCCCCGATAGCTCTCCCATTCTCTATCCCTCTGGGAGCATGGACCCAGGGTCATTGTGGGTTGCAGAAGGTAGAAGGTCTGGCTTCTGTAATTGCTTCCTCGCTGAACATGGGCGTTGACTGGTCGGTCCATACTCCCAGTCTGCCTCTTTCTTTCCCTAGTAGGATGGGTCTCTGGGGAAGCTGAGCTCCAGGACACATTGGTGGTGTCTTCAATCCAGGGAAGTCTGGCCGGCATCCTGATGACACCTGGAACCTGGTGACTGAAAAGAGAGTTAACATACAAAGCCAAACAAATTGTTGAGCAATCATGGACCCAAAGCTTGGAAAAGTGGAGAGGAAGTATTAGGGAGGTACTCACTGCAAACTCTAGTATACTTCTGCTTTCTTACTTTGGTGCCATACTCCAAACTCAGTCAATTTCTGCTTTGCGTTTCTACTTCTTTTTTTTTTTTTTTACATGCATAACATTCCCCAGATTCCCGTTTAGCAATACAACACCCACTATTTCATTCATCATTTTTCATGGACCTGTATTCTCCCCACCCACCCACCCACCCACCCCAGAGTCTTTTACTTTGGTGTAATACTCCAATTCCATTTCAGGTTCGACTTGTGTTTTCTTTTCTAATCTTGTTTTTCAACTTCGGCCTGAGAGTGAGATCATCCCATATTCATCCTTCTGTTTCTGACTTATTTCACTCAACATGATTTTTTCAAGGTCCATCCAAGATCGGCTGAAAACGGTGAAGTCACCATTTTTTACAGCTGAGTAGTATTCCATTGTGTATATATACCACAACTTGCTCAGCCACTCATCTGTTGTTGGACACCTGGGTTGCTTCCAGGTTTTGGCTATTACAAATTGTGCTGCCAAGAACATATGTGTACATAGATCTTTTTGGATGGATGTGTTGGGTTCCTTAGGATATATCCCCAGGAGGGGAATTGCAGGGTCATAGGGTAGGTCCATTTCTAGCCTTCTGAGAGTTCTCCAGACTGTTCTCCACAGAGGTTGGACCAATTGACATTCCCACCAGCAGTGCAGGAGGGTTCCTTTGACCCCACACCCTCTCCAGCATTTGCTGCTGCTACCTTTTCTGATGTGTGACATTCTCACAGGAGTGAAGTGATATCTCATTGTTGTCTTGATTTGCATTTCTCTGACAATCAGAGACTTGGAGCATTTTTTCATGTGTTTCTCGGCCTTTTGGATCTCTTCTGTGGTGAATATTCTGTCCAATTCCTCCCCCCATTTTTGGATGGGGTTATTTGTTGTCTTGTTGTTGAGTCTGGTAAGCTCTTTATATATGTTGGTTATTAAACTCTTATCTGATGTATGGCATGTAAAGATCTTCTCCCATTCTGTGAGGGGTCTCTTGATTTGGGTAGTGGTTTCTTTTGCTGTGAAGAAGCTTTTTAATTTGATGCAGTCCCATAGGTTTATACTTGCCTTAGTCTTCCTTGTAATTGGATTCGTTTCATTGAAAATGTCTTTAAAATTTATGCGGAAAAAAGTTCTTCCAATATTTTCCTCTAAGTATCTGATAGTTTCTGGTCTAACATCCAAGTCCTTGATCCACTTGGAATTTACTTTTGTATTTGGTGAAATACAGTGATTCAGCTTCATTCTTCTGCATGTTTCAACCCATTGTTTCCAACACCATTTGTTGAAGAGACTCTGCTTTCCCCATGTAATAGTCTGGGCCCCTTTGTCAAAGATTAGATGTCCATAGGTGTGGGGTCTCATTTCTGGGCTCTCAATTCTATTCCACTGGTCAGTGTGTCTGTTCATGTTCCAGTACCAAGCAGTTTTGATGACAATGGCCCTATAATATAGTTTGAGATCTGGCAGTGTGATGCCTCCGGTTCTGTTCTTTTTTCTCAAGATTGTTTTGGCAATTCTAGGTCTTTTCTGGTTCCAGATAAACATTTGTAGCATTTGTTCTATTCTCCTAAAAAATGTGCTTGGGATCTTGATGGGGATAGCATTAAATTTGTAGATGGCTCTGGGTAATATATTCATTTTGATGATGTTAATTCTTCCAACCCATGAGCATGGAATATCTTTCCACTTCTTTGTGTCTTTTTCAATTTCTTTGAGTAGTGACTCATAATTTTCAGTATACAAGTCTTTCACTTCTTTGGTTAGGTTTATTCCTAGATATTTTATTGTTTTTGTTGCTATAGAAAAAGGAACTGATTTCTGGATTTCAATTTCTTCTAACTTAGTGTTTGCATAGAGGAATGCCACTGACTTTTGAATGTTAATTTTATAGCCTGACACATTACTGTATTGCCTGATGATTTCCAAAAGCTTCTTGCTAGATTCCTTAGGTTTTTCCATGTATACTATCATGTCATCTGCAAATAAGGAGAGTTTGACTTCTTCTCTTCCAATCTGTATTCCTTTAATTCCTTGCTCCTGCCTGATTGCTATGGCAAGAACTTCCAACACTATGTTGAATAGTAATGGTGATAGTGGGCAGCCCTGTCTAGTACCTGATCTGAGGGGAAATGCTTCCAGTTTTTCACCATTGAGTATGATGTTGGCTGTAGGTTTGCTATATATAGACTCCACTATCTTCAGGAATTTTCCATCTATTCCTATTTTTTGTAGTGTTTTGATCATAAAGGGATGTTGTATTTTGTCAAAGACTTTCTCTGCATCTATTGATATGACCATGTGGTTTTTGGTCTTGCTTTTGTTGATGTGGTGGATCACATTGATTGATTTACGTATATTAAACCAACCTTGCATGCCTGGGATAAACCCCACTTGGTCATGATGAACAATCTTTTTGATATACTGCTGTATCCGGTTGGCTAGAATTTTGTTCAATATTTTCACATCTATGTTCATCAGAGATATTGGTCTGTAGTTTTCTTTTTTGGTTGTGTCCCTGTCTGCTTTTGGTATCAGGGTGATGTTGGCTTCATAGAAGCTGGCAGGGAGTATTCCAGTGTCTTCAATCTTCTGGAAGACTTTTAAAAGTAGAGGTATTAGTTCTTGTTTGAAAGTTTTGTAGAATTCATTTGTAAAACCATCTGGTCCAGGACTTTTATTTTGGGGAAGATTTTTGATAACTGTTTCAATTTCATTAGCTGTGATGGGCCTGTTCATGTTATCCACTTCCTCTTTACTTAGTTTTGGAAGTTGGTAGGTATCTAGGAAATCATTCATTTCTTCCAGGTTCTCTAGCTTGGTGGCATATAGTTGTTCATAGAAGCCTCGCATGATATGTTGAATTTCTGCGGTGTCTGTTGTGATATCTCCTCTTTCATTTACTATCCGATTTATTTGGGTCTTCTCCCTTTTTTGTTTTGTGAGTCTGGTTAAAGGTTTGTCGATTTTGTTTACTCTTTCGAAGAACCAACATTTACTTTCATTGATCTTTTGTATGGTTTTCCTATTCTCAATGTTATTTATTTCTGCCCTAACTTTAGTAATTTCTGTCCTTCTGGTTGCTTTAGGGTTCCTTTGTTGTTCTTCTTCTAGGTCTTTAAGATGTGCAGTCAGGCTGTTTATTTGTGCCTTTTCTTGTTTCCTAATGTGTGCTTGTATAGCTATGAACTTCCCTCTTAGGACTGCTTTAGCTGTGTCCCAAATATTTTGATAGCTTGTGTCTTCATTTTCATTGAACTCTCGAAACATTTTGATTTCTTCTTTGATTTCCTCTTTGACCCAGAAGTTGTTAAGAAGTGTACTGTTGAGCTTCCACATTTTGGCACTGTTACTAATCTTTTGTTGATTGTTAAGTGTTAGTTTAATTCCACTGTGGTCTGAGAAGATGCTTGGGATGATTTCAGTGCTCTTGAATAGGCTGATGCTGTCTTTGTGGCCTAACATATGGTCTATCCTTGAGAATGATCCATGTGGATTTGAGTAAAATGTGTATTCCAGTTTCTTGGGATGAATGACTCTGAAAATGTCCAATAGTTCTAGTTTATTTATCTCTTCATTTAGCTCCCTTATGTCTTTACTGATTTTCTTCCTGGATGATCTGTCAAGTTGAGATAGTGGGGTGTTGAAGTCCCCTACTATGATTGTGTTACTGTTAATATATTGCTGTAGCTCTTTCAGTAGAAGTTTGATGTATTTAGATGGCTTCTCATTGGGTGCATAGATATTAATAATTGTTAAGTCCTCTTGATTGACTGATCCTCTGAGCATTAAGTAGTGTCCATTCCTATCTTTTTTAATCTTATCTATTTTAAAGTCTATCATGTCAGATATGAGAATAGCTGTTCCTGCCCTTTTTTGTGGGCCATTGGCTTGAATGATAGTTTTCCATCCTTTCACTTTAAGTCTGTGTTTGTCTTGTTGCGTTAGGTGAGTTTCCTGTAGACAACATATTGTTGGGTTGTGTTTTCTGATCCATCTTCCTACTCTGTGTCTTTTAATAGGTGAATTCAGGCCATTCACATTTATTGATATCAAAGATTGAAGATATTTTAACGCCATTCTTGTAGAGTTTTAGAGTGTTTTGATATATGTTCTATTTGTGGTGGTCTGGTTGTTTATAGGAAACCTTTCAGAACTTCTTTCAAGGCAGGCTTGGTGATGGTTGCTTCCTTCAACTGTTGCTTGTCTGAGAAGGTTTTGATGCTTCCATCTAGTCTGAATGACAATCTAGCAGGATATAGTAGTCTTGGCTGAAAGCCTTTCTCATTGAGCACTCGATAGATATCTTGCCATTCTCTTCTGGCCTGTAGTGTTTGTATGGAGAAGTCTGCTGCTAATCTTATGGGTTTTCCTTTGTAGGTGACTCTTTGTTTTTCTCTTGCAGCCTTGAGGATCCTTTCTTTATCCTTATTCCTTTCCAATCTAAGTATGACATGTCTTGGTGTCTTTAGGTCTGGGTTAATTCTGTTTGGGACCCTCTGGGCTTCTTGAATCTTTATGTCTTTGGTGTTGTCTAGACTAGAGAAATTTTCAGCTATTATGGCCTGGAGAACGCTTTCTTCCTCCCCTTCTCTTTCTTCCTCTGGTAAGCCAATAATGCGTATATTGTTTCTTTTGAAGTCATCCCATAGGACTCTGTTGTTGTTTTCAGCATCTCTTAATCTCTTTTTGAGATCTCTTACTTCTTTTTTAGTTGTCTCTAATTCATCCTCAATCTTGCTAATTCTGTCTTCAGCCTCATTGATTCTATTCTCTCTGCCCTCTACTGCTTTCTGGAGTTCATCTATTTTGTTGCCCTGCTCTGATACTGTTTTAGCTTGTTCAGCTAGTTGCCTTCTTAGCTCAGCAATTTCAGCTTTCAGCTCTCTAATAACCATGAGATAATTAGAATTTTCTTCCATATTCTCATTTGTTGTTCCTGCAGTTCTGATTACAATTTTTTCAAATTCTTTACTCACTCCTGTTATTATTTCCTTAGCTAATGTTTGGATGTTGAACTCGTTGTTTTGTGCTTCGCCCTCTGGAGGACTTTTAGCTGGACTCTTGTCCTGGTTCGAGTCTCCATTATTTTTTCTTGTTGTTTTAACCATTTTATATAAGTTAACAGTTTTTTCAATCCCTGAGTTGGAGTTCAGTGGTGTAAAAGCCTTTTTTTTTTTCCCCTGTAGGCTATGGTAGCCTGAGGGCTTTTAAACTATCAATAGGCTTCTTGGCTTAATCAATGACTCCTGACCAAGAGATAAAGCAGGGTGTGGCAGAGATAATCCAGTGGTTATGCAAAGAGACTTTCACAGCCCTTCAGCTATGCCACTGAGGTATAGGTCTTCTCCTGAGTATCCCGGTTAGATCTCTGTGCCCTGGTGTCTCTCCCTGTTGCTGCTCCAGATTCTGAGGGTAGTAGCAATGGAGACTCAGAGTTGTACTTGGTGAGTCTCTGGGGAGTCCTTTCCTCCCTTCAGCTGTCCCCTTGTTGGTGGAGCAGACTGGAGGTGGTGTCTCCACTGACAAACTGTCGAACTGTTAGCAGTCACTTAATCTTTCCTTAGGCCCCTCTCTCCTCTCTGTCACCAGCCACGCGTGTTTGTACTCACGGGTGATTTACTGGGTTTCTGTGGTCATTCTAGTCCTGTCTTGTTTCGGTCCGGGTGGTCTCCTTTGGTATTCCTAGTTGATCCGGGAGAGGAGAGGAGAGGAGAGGAGAGAAAGCGATCTGCTGCTCGTAGCTCCGCCTCCCTTTTATTATTTTCTTCAGTACTTCTACATACATTGAGAACTGTATCAGAGAGTGTTGAAGATAGTTGTGCCAACTATCAAACATAATGTAGAAAATTCAGGACAAGTGAATTTTGTCATCTTGACATCATTTTTGTCTTCCCATCATTCCCCCTTCCTGATGTTCAAAAGTTTCTTTTAAAGCCCATTCACCTTGAACCAGAACACTTTCTTCAGTCATTCTTTTAGAGTAGAGCTGTTAGTAACAAATGATCTTAATTTACTTTCATCTGAGGTTATCCTTATTTCTCCTTAATTTCTAAAATATAACTCCACTAGCTGTGTGACTGAATAATTCATAGATTTGTTCAGTACTTAAAGAAACATGCCACTTCTTTTTTACTTTCAAGCCTTCTGGTGATAAAACTGCCATTATTCAAATTGCTTTCCTGTGTTGGTAAAATGTCCTTTGTCTCCTATTGCCTGTTAAAGATAATTATGAAAGCACCACCCTCTCAAGGGACTCCCTCAAATACAGAGGAAGAAAAGCCATAAATATTAACTCTCTCTCTTTAGCTTAAATGTATTTATTAGACAGTACTAGATATCAGAACAACTCATGAAGAAACATTTTCAGAGAAACCAACACAACGTTGGAAACTCATTGCTAGGAAACGACAATATAACTGCATACTCAAATATACACAACAGTTCCCACTCATAGAAATAACACTTAATTTCTCGTACCATCTTCCAAAGAAATAACACTCAGATTTATGGCCAAGTCAGTTCAAACTTTTCTACAGAACTTTCAAAGTACATCTTGACTTGGTCTTGGTATATGACCAATACTATTGGTCAGTGGTCTTTTCTTGATTCTGTCAATAGAAAAATGTCTTCTTTCGTTATGACTTTAAAAAATGATGTTCTCTGTGTTTCAAACATTTTCTCCATCACTTTCTTTTGCCTGATTTAGAGTTTAGCAAGAGTTATCCACAGAGAGATTTTTTTTTTTTTAACTCCCTAGTAAGATTTTTTCCTCTTCCCATCACTCTGATTGTTTCACTGTTCCAGTCACAGTCAGAGGTCTGGATTGTTCCTTTAAAGCACTTAGTACAATTCTAATGATGTAAATTATCCTCTTCCACCACATTGAAAATTCAGTGAGGAGAACTCTCACCTCCCACTGTCAGGGCCCCTATACTGCAAACACTAAATACTCTCTTGTAGCACAGTCTTGTAGCTCACAAATCTGTAATCAGCTCTCCAAAAGGAGTCATGGAGAGACACATGAAACTTGTGAGCTTGCTAATGGAGACAAAGGCGAAGTAGTGAGAGAGATGAAAGAGTTCAAGACTGGTTGTGTGGGGAAGCAAAAGGGAGGAACAGGGAGACTACATATTCTCATTTTCTTTCTCATATTCTCATTTTCCTGCACTGTCTCCCCTTCCAAAAGGAGTCCATAAATGATTGCCTTGGCACAAATGTCTAGAGAATGGCATAGCTAGCAAGTTACAAAACCCAGGCAGAAATAATTCTGCAGAACAGGAATTTGTCAAAGAAAATGGTCAAAATTTAGGCAGATGATATTTCACCACAGAGATGATGTGTGTCCCTCCAGCTAACCTGTTCAGACATTTTACCATCCTCCAGAATGTGGAAATATGAGCATGTTTCGTTCTGCTATGAGTTCCTGAGAAAGATACCTTCTTTCCGCTTAACCTCGAACTACTTTTTCTCTCTCCCATTTTTCCTCCCTCCCTCTCCCTCTCCCTCTCCCTCTCCCTCTCTTATCCCTCTTCTTGCTGGTCTTTCTCTCCTTTTTTTTTTTTTTTTTTTTTTTTTTTTACCAGAGTACTGCTTAGCTCTGGTTTATGGTGATACAGGGAATTGAAACTGGGACTTTGGAGCCTCAGGCATGAGAGGCTCTTTGCATAACCATTATGCCATCTACACCCCCCCACCCCCCGTCTCAGTTTCATCTTTCCACAGAGATTCTATAGGTCCACCTGCTCATCCTTAATGTCCTTGTTCTTCTCTGTAGAGGCCACGGTATCCCAATAATGGCAAATTGAGTGTCATGATTTTTACACTAGTCATAAGTCTCCTTCCTGTTGGCCAAAGGCTGTTGACTAAACAGCTTCATAGGTTCATAGGTTTGGAATTAGTAGGCCTGACAACTTCACCAAACAGCCAGGCACTCAAATGAGTCATGCACAGGATATATCTGAAAGTGAAGACATTTCTTGGGCAGCAAAGAACAGCAAGCATCTCCTGAAAGGAAGCCATCTTTTAATTACTTTGGGGTAGTCATCATTGTTCCTTTTCTTCTTAATTTGATTTTTTTTTTTTTTTTTGCCTCCAGTGGACAGAGAAAAACTGAGAGGGGAGGAGGAAGATAGAGGAGGAAAGAGAAAGATAGACACTTTCAGACCTGCTTCACCACTTTTGAAGAAGCCTCCCTGCAGATGGGGAGTGGGACTTGAACCTGGGTCCTTGCACTGGTCTTGTATGCATTGTAACTACTGTGAATGCTTTACCAGATGTACCACCACCAGCCCCCTGATATTTTAATTTTCAATTCATCATGAGTGAGAATTTGCTAGCCTTTACCACACATTGACCATTCTTTGCTAATGTCTCTGAATCTTTCTCCATTCACTGATATAGAGTCTTACTCTAAAATCAGGCCTTAATTGGGACATCAGTACTCTTGGCCCGTGGCAATTTAAACGCAGAGCACATATAGTCAGTGAGTTCGTCTTGATTTGTCCCAAGTTGTCTGCTTTTTCCTTGTGTTTCCAGACGCACGAATCAGTGCCCTTTCCAAATATAGGTGAGACAGCCCTTTTCCAATCAGTCAGCAAGACTGTCTTTTCCTTTACCTTCTTGTGAAGTGAGTTTGGTTAGTCAGGGATGAAGGACATCAGCTGCCTCCTTCTGTATCCAAAGCCTTTCAGGCCCTACTCGCTCCCCTGCTTATTGCATTTTGACTTTTTATGTGTGTGTGTGCTGCACTGAAATATATCACTGATTCTTCACTATGACCATGTCATTTAGTGATTTTTTAAAATATTTTTATGTCACTGAAATTGCTTTTGAGCTGAGAAGCATTCAAAGCATGTGCTTACAACATTCTTTTTTATTGGAAGTGCTCCAGTTTCTTCTAAATTGAATCTCCCGTTCATGTTTCCAAAATAAGTGCCTAAAATGCTCAAATGACTCCTCTCTACAATCATGATTTTTTTTTTTTTTTTAGTTTTTATTCTTACAGATTGGATTGCTTCTTAGAAAAGTAGTCAACATGTAGATATGTGGTCTTTTGCAGCCAATAATCTAAATAAATCACCCACTTTTTATGGTTTAGCTATTTTTAAGGCTGATATCTATGAAAGAAAACATTAAATTTGACTTTATGTATTCTATTTTTAAATTGTCCCATGTATTGCACTTTAATTTTATTTTATTTAAATGAGGAAGAGAGGAAGAAAGAGAGAGGGAAACAGCTGAACACTGCTCAGCTCTGGCAAATAGTGGTGCTTGAGATGGAATATTAGAGCCTCAGGCATGAGAGTTTTTGTGTAACTATTATCCTGTCCTCCCAGCTCCCAACTATATGCTTTCTTGAATCCAGATTTCCTTTCCAATCTCTAGAAACAGAGCAAAAGCATATATGTTTGTTCCTTTAAAAGATTCCTTCTGGAATGATTTAGACAATAATTAGAAGAAAGTGAGAACCTTGCATGGAATAAACATCCCCCCCCCCACCATTTTATTGGAGAGTTAGTGATCACAGTAAAGTCACTGATACACAAAGAATTTATCTTCTCCCTGTGATAGGTGTCTGCACAAGGGTGAGAGTGTCCTGAAGGGACACTGTTCTTAAGAAAGAGAAGTCATGACACCAGTGACAGCACACCAGCTAGGGCGAGTGCCTTGGCATTCATGTGACCCAAGTTTGAACCCTGAAATGCTATGAGATTCCATGGTCCTGGGGGAAGCTTTGGTGTTTTGGTATCTCTCTGCCTCTTTGTCTCTGAATGAAAAAGTGGCCTGGAATAGATAAAATCATGCATGAAGGAAAAAGATATAGAAGTTATTGTCTCTACCTTAACAAGCTTACAAATCACAAACTCATTTGTATGAGAACATAATTGCTCAGGTGGGAGAGATAGCATAATAGTTATGCAAAAAGACTCTCCTACCTGAGGCTTTGGATCCCAGGTTCAATCCCCTCCCCTGACTTGCCCTCCATCCCACCCTATGGTAAAAATAATAATAACAATAATAATAGTAATAATTGCTTTACAATTATAGTTTGTAATAGTAGACCCAGCAAACGAAAGATGTAATCTTTCAGATATATTTATTTCACAAAGTGATAAGATGTATCAGCACTGCTGCTGTGCTAACAACTATGGAAGAATCAGTCCTGAAGTCTGAGGCGAAAAACCTCAGTGACCATTCTGCAGTTCATGAAATAATGATGGCACCAGATAGACATATGGTAAGTGCTGTAATGTTGAGTGAATGAGATGACTTTCTGTTTGGGACAGGGCAGGTAGGAATTGGAAGAGGTTTCTTAGAAGTGATGTCATTTGAATAGAACTTTGAAGGATGGTAGTACTTGTCATGACAAAATTATTGCACTGGATAGAAAAAATATATAAATCACTAAATACAATTAAAATCACCCTCCCTAGAAATATGTTTTTGCTAATCCTGTGAGAATTCTGTAAGCAATTTGAAGAACACTAAATGTATCATCATCAACATCATGATTGCCATCAATATCATTCGGACTGCTCCAGATTGACATTTTTGGAGAGAGAGAGAGAGAGAGAGAGAGAGAGAGAGAGACTAATATCAAAACATCCTGGAGGGCAGTGGAGGCTGGGTTCAGACCTGGGTCATGTACAGGGTAAAGTCGGCAGAATATCAAGGTGAACTATTTTGTCAGCTCAAGAACACTAGGTCTTAAAAATGTAATTAAAGTAGCTGAAAACATGTTCATAAAAATGACAATTGAAAAACTGTTATATGGGCCAATTAAAAGAGGATTATGGTCATGAAGGGAACATTTCAAAGCTTAATTAATATTGTTGAAAGCTGGTGCATACAAATACCTATTGGTGGGAAAAAAAGATAACTGAAATAATTTCCAAACCAGTCTAACAACAAGGAGTGCTCTGGCACTATTTACTGACCAAATGCGAAAGAGAACACAGGCTACGTGACGTCAGTAGAAACCTCTGTGGGATCACCCACATCACTGCGCTGCTTCAGCGATGACTCAATATCATAAAAAGATATAGTGTTCTTCAAATCAGTTACAGAATTCTCAAAGTATTAGCCAAGCAGATTTACAGATAGGGTGATTTTATGTGTTTAGTGATTTTTTTTTTTTTAAATTAGATGTCATTGTTATATTTTGCTCAAGGTTTTAGTGACAGACCCATTTTTTTTTTCCCTCCAGGGTTATTGCTGGGTTCGGTGCCTGCACCATGAATCCACTGCTCCTGGAGGCCATTTTTTCCCCCTTTTTGTTGCCCTAGTTGTTGCAGCCTCGTTGTGGTTATTATTGCCATTGTTGACGTTGCTTTGTTGTTGGATAGGACAGAGAGAAATGGAGAGAGGAGGGGAAGACAGAGAGGGGAAGAGAAAGATAGACACCTGCAGACCTGCTTCACCGCCCGTGAAACGACTCCCCTGCAGGTGGGGAGCTGGGGGCTCGAACCGGGATCCTTACACCAGTCCCTGCGCTTTGCGCCACGTGCGCTTAACCCACTGCGCCACCGCCCGATCCCCGACAGACCCATTTTTAAGAAGAGTTTGAAATTTACAAGTCAAAGTGCATACAGGGTACTTTGATTAATCTCTGTCTCACTTCTTTTCCACATTCTCTCCTATTATTCTCTGGGAAGAAGTTGCTATGCATATCCCATACTTGAAGAAGTTCTATTCTAATTTTTAATTGTTAATGACAAAATAAATAAATAAATAGAAAAGCATATGGAGAAAAAGTAAAACAGAAAACGAATTCTGTTTTCTCAGTGCCATTTCACAAATGGGAAAAAACTGGGCATTTTTGAATATTGAATTTTTTGCCTGGGGTCAAAACAGAGAAGTAGGAGGTGGGGGCAGGCAGTGGCTCACCTGATACAGGACATACTTTACTCTGTGAGGTCCCAGGTTCAAGCCCACAGTCCTCCCCAACTTCACAAGCAATGGAAAGGACCCCGTGTGCCTCTCTTTCTCCCCTTACCCTTCTATATCTCTATATCTCTCCGCCTCTCTATAAATAAAGACAGAAATTCCCTTGCCCACCTCAGTCAATATTCTTTAGGCTTCTCTTGATGTTTATCTCTTTATATTCTGTACATTTTCGGTTTGGAGATTCTTACTCGGTTCCAGTTCACAAACTTTTCCTTTTCTTTCACCAGGAAAATTCCTTTAGCTTTCACTTTGATGGGCATTTAATTTTTTAAAGATATTTATTTACATTTTTTTAAACAGAAAGATTGAGAGGGAAAAGAGGAGAAAGATATATATATATGTATATATATATATATATACATATATATATACATATATATATATATATATATAGAGAGAGAGAGAGAGTGAGAAGCATCTCCAGCACTGCCTTACCGCTCATTAATCTCCCCTCTCTGCAAGTGGGAACTGGAGTCTTGAACCCGGATCCTTGAGCACTGTAATGTGTGGACTCAACCAGGTACACCACATCTGGCCCTGGCATTTAATTTTTTAACTGCAACTGTTTTTTTTTTTTCAAAACCTCTTTCATCTTTCTAAGGCAATAAAACAATTGTACTTTCAAATTATGTATATATCCACTCGATTCTAGATCATTTCTAAGGTAATAAAACAACTGTACTTTCAGATTCTGTAAATATCCACTCGTTTCTAGATCTTGTCTTGTTCCCATCATGAGTTTCATAGCGAAAGAGCCCTCTGATACACAAGCTACTCTACAACACTTAAATCCTTGCAGTCAGCTTTAGTGATGACAACAGGCCTTAAAATATTATGATTAAATTGGTTTTATATTTTTCTCCCAAATTTTCACTCTCTTTTAAAATTTCTGTTATTTTATTTTATTTGTCTCCAGGGCTAGTGTCACTGGGACTTGTTGCTGGCACTACAAATGCACTGCTCCTGGCTGCCATTTTTTCCATTTTATTAGATAGAACACAGAGAAATTGAGAGGGGAGGGGAGATAAACAGGGAGAGAGAAACACACCTGCAGACCTGCTTCACCCCTGTGAAGCTTTCCCCCTGCAGGTGGGAAGCGGGGACTAGAAAAAACTGGATCCTTGTTTGTGCTTTGTATTGTGTGGGCTTAACGGGGTGTGACGCCACCTGGCCCCTCTGTTTATTTTTTACCAGATTACTATTCAGCTCTGGCTTATGGTGGTGTGGGGGATTGAACCTAGGACTTGCATGAAAATCTCTTTGCATAACCATTATTCTATCTACCCCCACCCCTTCACTCTGTCTTATAGAACAAATTACCTTTGAGAGAAGAAACACTATAGATAAAGATAAAATTGGATTCTATGCAATAACTTATTTGAGAAACGCTGTATTTTATTGTAGGCAATCAGTCAACAGACTTCTTACGTATTTTATAGTTGTATTATTCTTACTTCATATGATATTCTTCTCTTTTATGGAGCATTCAGTATTTCCAACGTTCTTTAATACTTCTGGGGTTAGCCATGGGGGTCACAATTTAAATTCAAACTTTGAAGAGGATATATTAATATTATGAAGTCATTTTCATGTTTTTGGGTTTGACAAACAGCTTCAATTACTCTTCCAATCATAACCTTCTAGTTACAAATTAAAGAGAACACAGTGTTCATTTCTATGTATTGTCATGCTCTGCGTGTGTTTGCCCTGTGAGATTGTAGAATGGGCGTATATGTCTGTGTTTGTGTGTGTGTTTGCCCTGTGAGATTGTAGAATGGGCGTATATGTCTGTGTTTGTGTGCGTGTTTCCTTGAGGTGCTTGTGAGGCTAACAGGATGAACTTTTCCAAGTTAGCAAATATCTACTGTGGGAAATACTATTCTATTCTCATCAACTGATCTGAATAAACCCGAAATCTATTCTTGTCCTTTTGTATGAGTTGTTTTGACTTGAAAAAACATTTAGTTTTCATTCTATAATGTTAAGATAAGGACACAGGACTAATCTTAAATTCTCTAATACTTGTCTTTACTTCATCATAGTCTGTTTATGTCACTGGAGTTCAACAATAAGAATAAAAATATTTTTCACTGAATGCAATGCACTTGCTGTGGCAAGGCTGTGTTTCGATTTTTTTGTTAGGACTGGGCAATTTAAAAGTGCGAAGCTGGGTGATGAGTCCAGTTTTGTCCTTTGCCATAAATTGTAATATCTGGGTTGAATTCAAAACCCCTAGGACAAAAACAAAACACTGAATAACCCACATTGTTAGAATGTATCCTATTTGATATTTGCTTTAAGCAAAATGTTTTACATTGATAGACAAAACTTAATTCAGTATATTCTCAGCTGCCTGGTAATGAACTAGGTACTTGTAGTGACTGCAATAATTATGATCTTTATCCTCAACTAACAGCCTCAACTAACAGAAAAAATGGTCTCCTGGAGCAGTGGATTCATAGTATAGGCACTGAACCCCAGCAATAACCCTGGAGGCAAAAAGAAAAAAAGGAAAATCAGACAGTACAGATGGGGGTGAGACAGAATGTGCTATCTAAGTATCAAGGAGTTAATTATGGTTAGTTAACACATTGGCATATATTTTTGGCACAAGTAGGCATATCTCTATCAAGACTAAATCTGTATTTTACATAGCCATTATAAAATAAAAATGCCATACATCCAGTTTTGAAATATTTTCATTGATATAGTACCTGTCAATATATGCAGATTTCTGTTATTATCTTCAAGCAGACTTTCTTTGACAAATTCCTTGTTTGGTTTTGGGCCACAGTATCAGTCTTTCAGTTTGGCAATTAAACTAATATTCAGAAAAGTATAACTGGGTCAGATAGTCAAGAGGATGAGTATCTATGCAAAGCAGGAGTTAAAAAAGCTCACCCTTCCTCTGGGGAAATAGTTGTGTGTGACCTCTCCCTCTTCCTCGACAGTGTTTTTCAGTCAGTCTGTGTAGAAGTTGCTTTAGTCAGGTCATAAGAAATGTCACAAAGTAACCATTTATCTTTGGGGCATACAGAAGAGAGGGTGTCCCTTCTGTTTATGTCTGAGTGAGTGCACTGAATGGAAAAAGAGATCTGCTGTGTTTCATGGAAACCATGAAGAATTTTGACAGAGGCACAGTAGATATGACAGTGCTAGCCAAGGTTGTTTATGTCTTAGCACCGTGAGGCTTCTAAGAATCACTTCTCTGGTCCTCTTTCAGACTTTTGGGGTGTGGGCAACTTAGGATTTTAAGGAAGACACTTTTAATCTTTGGAAGAAGGAAATGTTGTTTTCCTGTCCTCCTGTTAGTCATTAGACAAAGCCATAGATGCTATTCAGGTGTAAGGAAATTATAAACCATCTTTGATCTGTAGTTTAGAACATGTGATTTTGCATTTTTACAAGGGGGAAAAAAATCACCTTTCTAATATATTATATCTCCTTCTCTTGTAGAAATAGATGACAAGAGAGTGACCAACACACAAGAAGAAGTAAGTTTTTCTATGTTTTCTAGAATATGTATTCAAATAAATTAAAACAGTTTGATGTGTTGTAAAGCATATCATTATAACTGATAAAAATTAGTTTGTGGTGTTAACTCTTTGCCTTTAGGTTTTCTGATTTTTTTACCTATGAAAAACTAACCACTGGGAGTCGGGCTGTAGTGCAGCGGGCTAAGCGCAGGTGGCGCAAAGCACAAGGACCGGCATAAGGATCCCGGTTCGAACCCCGGCTCCCCACCTGCAGGGGAGTCGCTTCACAGACGGTGAAGCAGGTCTGCAGGTGTCTGTCTATCTTTCTCTCCTCCCCTCTGTCTTCCCCTCCCTCTCTCCATTTCTCTCTGTCCTATCCAACAACGACAACAACAATAATAACTACAACAATAAAACAAGGGCAACAAAAGGGAATAAATAAATAAAATAAATATAAAAAAATTAAAAAAAAAAAAAAGAAAAACTAACCATTGAAAAAAGCACGCAGAACAAACTTTGCTTTTAGCCTTTTGTCATCAGATACAGTGTAAATCATTTCACTGACAGGATCAGTTATATCTGACCATCAGAGGCTAAGGCCAGCTATTGCTGAGGTCTCTGAGTTGGGTGTAGGCAACTGCAAAAAGATCTTAGCATGTGACTCCAAGATCATACTTAAGGCATTTCCGCATGCACATGGCAGAGTTCAGGTAGAAAGTGGGAACAGGGAGAGCGCGAGCACACTGATAATTTAGACTCTATAAAATAAGGAAATTGAGTAGATATGTCAGAAATGAGCTATATATTGAATTAAGAGGCATGCAGAGTTACTTATCAATTCTTATGAATCCATGAACTGGCAGACAGCAATACTTGGAACATATAGGAAGAGCAAAATGCCATATAATATCTCTCAAGACTTAACTAGAGAGAGAGAGAGAGAGAGAGAGAGAGACTGTAAATCTGAAACTGCTTTGAAAATTAAACTCAGAGAGAGAGAGACAGGCTGGATCGACCTGTCAACACCCATGTTCAGCAGGGAAGCAATTACAGAAGCCAGACCTTCCACCTTCTGCATCCCACAATGACCCTGGGTCCATGCTCCCAGAGGGACAAAGAATAGGAAAGTTATCAGGGGAGGGGATGGGATATGGAGATCTGGTGGTAAGAATTGTGTGGAGTTGTACCCCTCTTATCCTATGGTTTTGTCAGTATTTCCTTTTTCTAAATAAAAAAATTTTAAAAAAGGAAATTAAACTCTTCCATAAATACAGTCTAGTTTTATTATTTAATAAAATTCAATACTACTACCAAACAAGCAAGTTTTTCTTAGAATTAATTTTCTCTTGATCTTCAAATACACATATGAAAGTAGATGTATAAAAAGTCCAGGAGCCATGGCTTCTCAAGAGTCAATCAGATGTACCTGAATGCAGCTGAAGAATTACCAGCAGTCCCACCCACACCTCCTCCAAGCATGTGACTCACCCTTTCTACACCTTTGCACAATAGATTGGCATCAAAAGATCCTATTTTGGAAAAATTTGGTTGTACCATTTGCTTGGTTGATGTGGATCTGGCAACTATTTGAATTTTTAACTTTTTTTTAAATTTATTTATTTTTTCTTTTTTTGCCCTTGTTGTCTTTTTGTTATTGTTGGTGCTGCTGCTGCTGTTGTTATTGATGTTGTTATTGTTGGATAGGACAGAGAGAAATGGAGCGAGGAGGAGAAGACAGAGAGGGGGAGAGAAAGATAGACACCTGCAGACCTATGAAGTGACTCCCCTGCAGGTGGGGAGCCGGGGGGGCTCGAACCCGGATCCTTACGCTGATCCTTGCGCTTTGCACCACTCGCGCTTAACCCACTGCGCTACCACCTGACTCCTAGAATTTTTAACCTTTTAACAGATTGTTTTCCATCAAGTAAATATCACCACCTTGGTGTTACATTTGAAGGCAATTAAGTTTCCACATGTACATGAGAGATGCCAGGAGTTTTCTCCAAAACATTGTGAAACAGTTTCTTGGTATTTTTTTTTCCTACATTATATACTTTCTGTTATGCATGGAAGACATAGGATAGGCCCCCCTCCCCCTCCCTGCAACAATCTATAGTTATTTATGCTGGAATCTTTTAGAGAAAAAATTTTGTTTCAGATACAAATTCATTAAGATCCCTAACTTTGTCATGTTAACAAATGTATTGGCTACATTAGATGGGTCCTGATATTGAGGCAGCTTGGAACATTCCTACTCATGACCACAGACTGTGAGCTCAGATCTACAGGGAGGCAAAGGTCACATAGGTTCCTAAGCTGAATATGGGCCCCAGATCACATCAAATCAATGGGGTTTACAGTCAACAATATTTATACACCTTTCCCATATTAGGGAGCTACTCTCTTCTCTAATCCAGCGTTCTGGTTCTTTTTCCAGCCATGACATCATCTCCCCAGACAGTAACTTGGATCCACCTGCATATCAGATTTCATGTTCAGGGGGGAAAAAAAAAACTAGTATAGCCACAGGCCTATCTACAAAACGGAGACACCCCCCCCCCAACTCTTCATCTGCACTACTCCAGCCTTTAGGTTCATGATTAGTCAACAACTTGTTAGGCTTTATATGTTAACTCTTTTCAACCACCAGTTTCCAGATGTTAGCATGATGCCAACCAGACTTCCCTGGACAGACAACCCCACCAATATGTTCTGGAGCTCCGATTCCTCAGATCCCTGCCCCACTAAGGAAAGAGAGAGACAGGCTGGGAGTATGGATCGGCCTGCCAACACCAATGTTCAGCAAGGAAGCAATTACAAAAGCCAGACCTTCCACCTTCTGCACCCCACAATGAGCTTGGGTCCATACTCCCAGAGGAGGGGATGGGACACAGGGTTCTGGTGGTGGGAATTGTGTAGAGTTGTACCCCTCTTATCCTATGGTTTTGTCAGTGTTTCCTTTTTATAAATAAACACACACACAAATGTACTGACACACTATTAAAAAGGAGAATTTTGGGGGCCAGGTGGTGGCACACTTGGTTGAGCACACATATCACAATGTACAAGGCTAGGTTCAAGTCCCTGGTCCCCACTTATAGGAGGAAATCTTTGGGACTGGTGAAATAGTGTTGTGGGTGTCTCTCTTTCTCTCCCTGTCTATCACCTCTTCCCTCTTGATTTCTAGCTGTATCTATCCAGTAAATAAATAAAGATAATAAAAAAAAATTTAAAGAGAATTTTGGGGCCAGGCATTGGCGTGCACCTAATTAAGCATGTGAACCTAATTAAGAACATACATTATAATGTGCAAGGACCCAGGTTCAAGCCTCTGGTCTCCACCTGCAGAGGGAAAGCTTCACAAGTGGTGAAGTAGGACTGCAGGTGTCTCTCTGTCTCTCTCCCTCTCTATCGCTCCCTCCTTTCTCAATTTATCTTTGTTTCTATCCAGAACTAGGTAAATATATATATATATTTTTAAGAAAAGGATAATTTTTTTACACTAACCTGTTAGGGTATAGGGTATATGTGTTACTTATGATAAGTAATAGTATCGTATTTTCTACTTATAGGTTTATAAAGAAATTCATATCATTATTTGAGCATTTGGTCCTACTTTGTGTTCTCATGACCAGTTTTTATTGTTTTTCATGCAAAAAATAACCTTTTTCAATAATTCAACCCTTATCATAGTAATTTCTCTCCAAATACTTAGGTTAGAAAGTCAAAATAGCAATTTTGTTAAGAAAGTACTAAAAAATTGTGTTTTTATTTATTTTCGATGTAACCTTGGTTTACAAGACACTCTACATGTTGTAAGAAGTACAATTTCACACCTCATTAAAACGCGTTTCCACTCACTCCATCCCCATCTTCTGAACATGTATAGGATTTCTTGTTGATTAGAGTTTCATTTCAAGGCAAGGGAGGAATCTGAAAGTGCTTTGAAATATGGTACAATGTTTGTTTCTCTTTCAGATGACTAATAACTTACCTTGTATCCAAATGTGATCCTTCCACTTTTTTCTTTCCAGTCACAGAATGCATCCCCAAAGCAGAGGAAGCAGAGTGTGTACACACCACCAGCTATAAAAGGTACTGTTGAGGTCCTGTGTGGGGCTGTTGTGAGTGGAGAGTTCAAAGCTGGCAGGTTGTCTGTTCTGAAGAACCTTATGTTTGATTATAAGGTGAATCTATAATGGTTACAGTTCTACAATTCAACAAGGAATTTCACAGAGATACACTGCATTCATTTATAATTTGGTTTTATTTAAAGTATCAATAGCTAGATGAAGAAAATATAAAAATGTCTCAGAAGCTCAGTTTGGATATTCAGAATTTACCAAAATAATGACAAGGTTTTTCTTTTTACCTTTTACTACATTTTTCATTAAAGGGACTTTCTCAGTGTCCTGAAATACGCTTGCCATTACTGACACACAACTGTCTTATTGTTATTATTATTATATTGTGGCTGAAGCTAAGTGACATAGTTGAAATTTTAGACCAATTTAATGTAAAGTGTTGCCTCATTGTCTTAGGAGCAGTGCCAAGAAATCCCATCAAACAGTTATTCCCTATACAAGTAACAGCTGCTGAAGTAGCAGTGGAGAATGTGACTCCATGCTCTGGCATTTCCTCAGTTTTCCCCTCAAATTTGGAACTGCTAAAAGAATATCTAAGTGTATAAGAACTTTTACCAATATCATTTCCAGGAAAGACTCTCTCTCTCTCTCTCTCTCTCTCTCTCTCTCTCTCTCTCACACACACACACACACACACACACACACACACACACACACACACACACACACACACACACGTTCCTGACATGAGACAGTGTGTTCATGACATGAGACAATGTGTCCAATCCAGTAGCTCCTGTTCCAGTCTGGTGCTCAGGTCTTTGGCCCGAGGTCCATTAACATTAACACGCAGTCACACAGCTCCTTTGCAACAGCACAAGTTGCCAGCTGAGCAGCTTCCTTTGGAGTCTGGAGAGATGTCTAAATCGGGAGTGAAATTTTCCACTCTGTATTCTCTCTAGTTAGGACTTTTTCAGGGAGCTGGGATATAAATGGCCACATTAATAGCTACTTGCAGTAAACTTCCTTCCTGTGCAGCTCTAAAACACTGTGTTTTCTTGTTTGTAAGAATGCAGTAAACAATACAGTCATCAGCATTATGGTTCGGTTCAGAATAATTATTGAAATCTCAGGCATCCCTCTCTGAAAGTAAACATCACTCCTTTGAAGATATTTTCTCTATTGTACTTGCAAGACATGACCATTTTGGCGTGTATGGGCAGAAATGATAGATATATGTTGACTAATTGAATGGTTTCCTCTGTTCTATTTTGGATTTGCTTAACTAAATAAAGCAATATTGTTTTTGTGTCCTCAGAGAATAATAATATTATTTAGAGAGGAAAAAAACCTTAAAACTAAGATCCCTGGGTACATGGCTTTTGTTATGTTTAACTATCAAATATCATTAAGAATGTGGGGTCCTTATGTGCTAATGAGCCTGTTGTAATAATGTGGGGTTTGATTTTAGGGCATTTCATCACACATTTTACATATATTCTTACTATTGTGGAGTACCCCAAACAAAAATTATGGACATTTTTGGTGATAAGCTAAGACTTGAAAAAGCTCCCTGATTCTTTCAAAGGGCTTCCAGAGTATTATGACAAGTCATTTATCTCTTTATGTATGACCAGGAAATATCCAAGTTAGTTTCTAGTTTGGGATGAAAACAAAGAAAATGTTAAGTTTGCATGTTTTAGTCAGTGTGTGTCTGTGAACTAGAAGTATTTTTTTTAATTTATAAAATGGAAATATTGACAAGACTGTGGGATAAGAGGGGTATATTTCCACACAATGCCTACCCCCAGAGCTCCATATCCAGTCCCTTCTTTTGACAGCTTTATTTGTAAATAGCATTAAATGTCATGGTGAGGTCTTGTATGGTACAGCAAATCTTAAGCATGGGATTTTCAAAGTAAACCAAATTCCCAATTAACTTGGTTATAACAAGAACTATCTATTGCCTTCTTAAACGCTAAGATAACAGGAACCTTCCTCAATCTCTAGAAAACCCATATTTCTCCCAGTCCTGGGACCTCTGGACTTTGCTCATTTTCCTGCACGCTTGTCTTGGTCCGTGCCATTTGATACTGCAGCTGCTGAGCTCAACCAAATCACTGCTACCAGTATGACCTCAACACGTATCACGTTGGATTGTGTCCAGAGACACCAGGCTTGGAATGTCAACCTTTTAGCTCTATTACTCTGCCACCAAGTTCCAGGTGCTACCATGACACCAATCTGACTTCCCCTGGCAGATGACTCACCAGTGTACCCTGGAACCCCACCTCTGCAGGGCCCTGCCCCACTAGGGAAAAGCAGAAATAGGTTGGGGGGGGAGGTACAGATCCACCTGCCAATGTCCTTGTCCAACAAAGAAGTAATTATAGAAGCCAGACCTTCTGCACCTCATAATGATCCTGGGTCCATGCTCCCAGAGAGATAAAGAGTAGGAAAGGGGAGTCGAGCGGCAGCGCAGCGGGTTAAGTGCACGTGGCACAAAGCGCAAGGACCGGCAGAAGGATCCCGGTTGGAGCCCCTGGCTCCCCACCTGCAGGGGAGTCGCTTCACAGGCGGTGAAGCAGGTCTGCAGGTGTCTATCTTTCTCTCCTCCTCTCTGTCTTCCCCTCCTCTCTCCATTTCTCTCTGTCCTATCAAACAATGATAACATCAATAACAACAACAATAATAACTACAATAACAATAAAAAGACAACAAGGGCAACAAAAGGGGAAAATAAATAAATAAATAAATAAATAAAAATTTTTTAAAAGAGTAGGAAAGCTTCCAATGGAGGGGATGGGACATGGAACTCTAGTGCTGGGAAATTCTGCGAGATCTTATGGTTTTATCAATCATTATTAAATCAATAAAAAAGAAGTGATTATCTCAGAACAAAATTAAATAATGGTAAAAATTGGTGCATTGTGAGAACATTAAGAAGCTTCAGTCATAAGAAATGTAAATAAGCAAAGGGAATGCTTACCGAAATATGATGTCATGGAGGTACAAGAATACGATATTCTGAAACAGGTAATTCTTCAGACTGCAGCGGGACATACTAGTATTGTTGCATGCAGAAAGTTCACCAGAGAGAAAAGAAGCAACAGATGGGGTGAACACTTTCCAAACATTTACTCTACCAAAAAAAGCCCATAAGCCTTCATGAAGGACCCTGAGAGTAAGAAGCCAGAAAAACATAAGGAGAAACAACCTAGTCAGACTCTTTTTTTTTTTTCTCCCTCTTTTTCTGACTGGCTGAGAGGAATTATTGAGTACTAAGGTGAAAGTGGAGGGCATGGGGTCAGATGTGGTGTGAGGTGACCTCTTACCTGTATTGTTTCAATTAATCCATAGATGGAGAGTTCTCCTATGTTTGTTGACTATTCACTCTTTTAATACTTGCTGTTAGCTGTGGATTGGCGTCACAGGAAATACAGACTTGTCGAGGTTCCTCCTGTGACACTGACTTTGTACAGGGATGAAGAAATAGAGCAAACTGCTTTATTTCATTGCATATTACTTTTTTCATTTTATTGGGGCATTGATGGTTTACAGTAACATTTTTGACACATGGGCACACTTTCTTTTTTTAATTAATTTAATAATGAGCAACAAAACCATAGGATAAGAGGGGTACAACTCCACACAATTCCCATTACTAGAACTCCATATCCCATCCCCTCCCCTGATAGGTTTCCTAGTCTTTATCCCTCTGGGAGTATGGACCCAGGATCATTATGGTGTGCAGAAGGTGGAAGGTCTGGCTTCTGTAATTGCTTCGCTGGACATGGGCATTGGCAGGTAGATTCATGCTCCCAGCCTGTTTCTATCTTTCCCTAGTGGGGCAGGGATCTGGAGAGGTGGGGCTCCAGGGCACATCAGTGACACAGTCATCTGTCCAGTGAAGTCCCGTTGGCATCACAGTAGCATCTGCAACTTGGTAGCTGAAAAAGCATTAAGATACAAAGCAGAACAAACTGTTTATTAACCAGTAACCTAAAGGTAAGAGTATAGCAGATAAAATTTGGGGTCTCCATTTTGGAAAAAGCTAGTAGGTCTATTTTAGGTCTATTCCAAGGGACCTTGACTTTACACTTTCTTATCTCCCTGTGATAGGTGTGTGCAAAATGTTCTCATCCCCAGTTTAGGCCCTTTTCCGCCACCATTCACTAACGCCCAAGGTACTCATCATCCTCTCCCACTCTCTCAGTCCCCAGAGTCTTTTCCTTTGGTGTAGTACCTTCCACCCAGGCCAGATCTCATTTGCTGTTTTCCCTTTTTGTCTGCTTGAACCGGCATCATGTTGGAGCTGAAGCGTGATTGACTCTCAGATTTGGCCCTTTAAGTTCTAACATAACACTTAAATTTCACAATGCCTTTTTCCAATTCCTCACTGGATTTCTTTACTCAAATAGTTTAGATCTATCAAATTTAGCATACCCCCAACCAAAAGTACTAGTTTATTTTTTCTAGCTTCTCCCCTTTCAACAAATTGTATGTAGTGATTGAGAACAAAAGCCTTCGTATGATTCTTGCTGTCTCTCCTTGACCCTATTTTCTCCTCTCTTTGGCTCTGATTTCAAAATGCAGCCTCCCGTGTCCCATTACTACTGCCTTCTCCAACTCACCATTCTTTCTTGCCTGTACTGCTGGTATAGATTTTTCCCAACCTTCCTGATTTTGCTCTTTTCTTTAAAAAATTTTTTGTTATTATCTTTATTTTATTTATTGGATAGAGACAACCAGAAGTCTAGAGGGAAGGGTGATAAAGAGGGAGAAACAGAGAGATGCCTACAACACTGCTTCACCACTTGCAAAGCTTTCCTCCTGCAGGTGGGGACTGGGGCTCAAACCCGGGTCCTTGCACATTGTCACATATGCGCTCAACCAGGTGCACCACCATCTGGTCCCCTGATTTTGCTCTTGTTCTGTTACAGTTCAGTCTCTACCCAGATACCTGAGTAATCATCCAGCTTACAAACACAGTCAGGTCAGTGTCCCAGTGAAATTTGTCAGTGACTTCATGACACATTCAGTATAAAATGAAAAATTCATCTATGGTTTCCAAGTCCCTGAACAACTTGCACCCATCTTCCTCTATAACCTCAGCTTCTTTCAAAAAGCTCCTTCAAGGGGCCGGGTGGTTGGCGCACCTGGTTGAGTGCACAGGCTACAAGGCTCAAGGACCCAGATTCGACCTCCTGGTCCCCACCCGCAGGGGGAAAGCTTTGCAAGTGGTGAAGCAGGGCTGCAGGTGTCTTTCTGTCGCTCCCTCTCTATCACCCCCTTCCCTCTGGATTTCTGGCTGTCTCTATGCAATAAATTAATAAAGGTAACAACAAAAATTCCCCTTCAACATCTGAGTCCAAGCTCATGATAGAATTCTTTTTGTCTCTTTAAACATCCCAAACACACTTAATTTTAGAACATTTGCGCTTTCTGTTTCCTTTGCTTGGAGTAAAATTTACCCAGTAACATGAAGGGACTCAACAAATGCTACCTCCTCACAGACTCCTGCCTTTTCTGATAATTTCTTCTCCATTATCTTTCTCTTTGGACACTACCTTATTTTTTCCCATAGCACTCCTATTATATATCTACACTGAGGTGTTTATGACACCATTTTTATCTGAGATCTCCAGCACTTAAAACAGTGATTGTCTCATACCAGGTGCTCAGTAGTATTTGTGGAAGGCATTCCTCTAAATTACTTTTACTGCTACCATCATATCAAACACAAAAATATGTTTCTTGGGATATAATTAGTCTCTTTCCATAATTGGTTTCTCTTCTCCCAGATCCTTCTGTTTTCTTCACTCCAGCAGAGTGAGTTAGTTTGCTTATCTGTTTGTTTGTTCCTCTTATTGCCATGAGGGTCAGTGCTGGGGCTTGGTGCCTACACTCTGCATCGGGTGTTCCTGGTAGCCATTTTGCCCTTTTTAAATTTTTCCTTCCTATTTTTTTATTTGATAGGACAGAGAGAAATTGAGAGGATAGGGAAGATACAGAGAGAGACAGAGAAAGAAAGACACCCACAGACCAGACCTGCCTCACCACTAGTGAATTGTCTCCCCTGCAGGTTCAGCGAGGGCTGGAACCCGGGTCCCTGAGCATGGCTCTGTGTGAGCTCAGCCAGGCGAGCCACAACCTGACCCCCAAGCCAGAATGAATTTAGTTTTTGCCTCCAAGACTATCACTGGGGCTGGGTGATGGCAGTAGGAATCCACTCCTCCTGGCGGCCATGTTTTTTTCTATCTTACTGGATAGGACAGAGGGAAATTGAGAGGGGAGGGGGAGATAGAGAGGGAGAGAGAAAGATAGATGCCTGCTTCAATGCTTCTCTGCTTCACTGCTTGTGAAGTATCCTGGCTGCAGTGAAGCAGGGAAGCATTGAAGCAGGCCCGAGTCGAGCCTTGAACTCCCATCCTTGTGTTGATCCTTGTGCTTAGTACTACATGCACTTAACTGGGTGTGCCACCCAGAATGAATTTTTAAAACAATAAAGTGACTATGATATTTTCTTGGTTAAAATATCTTCCATATGAGACTAACCCCCACTGCACTGAGGGCATTGCAGTGCTATGGTATCCTTTCTTCTCTCTCTCTTTAGTTTATTTGTTTTAATTAAATAATTAATTTGGATAGAGACAGAGAGAAACAATTTGGATAGAGACAGAGAGAAATTAAGAAGGGAGGTAGAGGTAGAGAGGGAGAGAGATCTACCCCCCAACAGACACAGGCTCACTGAAGCACTGTTTCACTGCTTATAGAGCTTTCTCCCTGCAGGTGGGAACCTCTGGCTTGAACCTGAGTCCTTGCACATTGTAATGTGTGTGTTCAACCAGGTGCACCAGTACCTGGCCTTTTCTCTCTTTCTGTCTGAAAAAAAATTGGTCGCATGCATACGTTCCAAGATAGTGTTGTCTTCCCAGTTGAATTTCCTCTTGTTTTATGCAGGCTGTCACATACACTTTCCTATTTTGCCTGTGAACCTGAGTCCTTGCACATTGTAATGTGTGTGTTCAACCAGGTGCACCAGTACCTGGCCTTTTCTCTCTTTCTGTCTGAAAAAAAATTGGTCGCATGCATACGTTCCAAGATAGTGTTGTCTTCCCAGTTGAATTTCCTCTTGTTTTATGCAGGCTGTCACATACACTTTCCTATTTTGCCTGTTATGTGCCTATCATCTAATCTGTCTTCTATTATCTTGTGTGTTTAACACAGATAAGATAAACTTAACTTCAGTATTTTTTACTCATGTCTGTAATAAATATATCAAATAGAACAAGAATAAAAGAGCGTTTAGCAAGAGATTTATCTCCTTCTAGTTGACATTAATACCCCTGAGAGTCACCATTCAGCCAGTTATCAAATAGGCTTGTAATGTCAGGATGCTAGACTTTAAATCTAGAGGACACTGAGCACTTGTGTTAGAAGAACTTTTGTATTTCAGATATCCTGTACAGATAACATTTATTTTATCAGTGAAAATGAGACATAAATGTGTGGTATATATTATGCATAAAAATGACCAAGTTGAAGTTCCTGGAGAAAATGAACTTATTTTTCCATTAGCCTGTGGAATATAGTGCTTTGTAATCACGTAAGTAGCACAATCTGAACATTATCAGAAAAATGATAGCTGACCCCTGAACCCACGTGCACTTCTCTGCTCTTTCTACTCTGTAATTTATGGAAGAGCCAATTAAATTATTGTTGGGTAGTTTGAGTCATGTTTTCAGAGAGAGAGAGAGAGAGATCTACTGAACTTTAAATGTATTCAGCTGAAGCTTGCAGAGAAAGTATTATTGATTTTAAAAGGAAATCTGAACAGGTAATAAAGCCACTGACTAAAATGGTTCTGTGTAGTAGAGCTTATTAGTATTATATTACCGGTCTTAATGCACAGGAAGTCAGATTTTCAATGAACTTCTGAAAAGCATTTCCTTCTCATTCTTCATAATTTCTTTACAAGGAAGTTTTAGTTACTTCAATCTATGTTGTGCTTATAGCATGTCCAATAGGTTTCTTTTGAATGCTTTTGTTAATGTGCTGGTTACATTTCTTTTTTTCTTCATCAGTGATGACTATGATCTGGACGGTGCCTCTACTTAGTTTCCTTTCATAGTAAAGCAGTAGATTAAGGAATCACTCAGGGAAAGAACTAAATCAAATGGATCCAATAAAAGCACTTATTTTTAGAGAATGTAGAAGACAGTGTCTAGGATATGACATGTATTAGTAACTGATGGAGGATCTCCATACGATATGCTGTTGATCGTCATAATTTCATGGAACTCAGCACGTAAGGACATAGACTTTGGACAGCTGAATAGGGTTTAACTCCCAGTATCACTGCTTATTTGTTCGTCAGCTCCAGAAAGCCAGTGAATGTAAGTTGTCTCTTTTTTCATTGATAAAAAATGGATGATTTCTACCACTTAGGGTTGATCTAGGGACAAAATAAAACAATCTGTATCAGAGAATTCTCAGAGTAGACGCATGATTTGTGGCAGCCATCTTGGGTAATATTTGAACGTTGACCAAGTGGCAAGCAAAATGGTCCTATTTAAATAGTTAAGTTTTGCAGAACGATGGGATAGAGTCAGGTAAATATGGGAGAGAAGGTAGAATAAAAGGGCTTAGAGAACAGTAAATACCTGGGAGAACCTAGCTTTCATCCTGGTGGGAACTGAAAAGGAGCAAGTCTTCAGGTAGGCCTGTGGATTACCAGCCTTTGTAACTTTGGCTCTGTTCTGATTTGTACCAGACTTATGTAGATTTATGGAGTTAACCTTTAGTCTTTCTCTTCTTTTTAGCAAAATCTGGCGTTTCTCTTTTGCTTCCTTTCATCTAGCTTCTCCTTGCCATACATATTGTTTCTAGTTCCCAGATACATAATAGGTCTCTGAGAGGCAAAGATTTAAACTAAATCTTCTATTTCCAAAAAGAACAAAATTATGGCTGTGCTCGAGTAGATTATGCAATTAACATCTCTAGCCAGAAGGATGAACAGGAAGTTGTATCATATAAACTCAGCCTATAATTTGGCAATATAGATAAACTCACAATGACTGTATTTAATTGTAACCAATACATTCTTCCTGCTTTCGAGTTCTTTATAATAGTGACTTGAAAATACAAACAAACAAAAAATGGACTCATCACTTCTGTGCACATTGAAAATCAAAGATAAAGAAAGTTGCAAGATTTTTTTTTCTCATGAGACCATCTCCACCATCATGATTTTAAAAAATTAAAAAAAAAAAAAAAAAAAAATCTCTGCACCTCTGTAACGGTTCAGGTATTTATCACATTTGCACTTCTAAATATTGGGCTTTTTGTTGTTATTGTTTCTTTTGTAGAATGGGTCTTATTTATGCAATTCAATAAACATTTTAGCAGATTTCTAGAAACTGAGGAACATTCTAAATAAATCACACACACACACACACACACACGGACATTTTAAGTATCCTTTTATTTTCAGATTCACTTCCTCCAACTTGTACCACTAAATTGTATGTTCATTTTTCCTTCTATCTTTGGATATAGAGGGTGAGCCTAGATTGGAGACCGATATAAAACTTTATTTGAAGTGGCTAAGATGCCTTTTTTTTTTTACGCACAGACCCAAATGGGTTTTTTTAAAAAAATATTTATTTATTTATTTATTCCCTTTTGTTGACCTTGTTTTATTGCTGTAATTGATGTTGTTATTGTTGGATAGGACAGAGAGAAATCGAGAGAGGAGGGGAAGACAGAGAGAAGGAGAGAAAGATAGAGATACCTGCAGACATGCTTCATCACCTGTGAATGGACTCCCCTGCAGGTGGGGAGCCGGGGGGCTCGAACTGGAATCCTTGCACCGGTCCTTGTGCTTTGTGCCACCTGCGCTTAACCTGCTGCGCTACAGCCCGACTCCCAAGATGTCTTTTTTTTTACTGAGATAAACATGGAGTAAGAATGACACAAGTGTAAGTTGCATAGCAATGACTGTAATTCCTATTTAGTAAATTTATCAAACTTTTTCTTTACATTATAGGAAACAAAAGATCTTGAAATGAATAAATCACAGTTTTGAAATTTAGGACAAAAACACTGACACATTGGGACTACTTACAATTTGTTCAAAGAGATTACTTTTGTCAATATAATTCAATTTGTCCATCTCTCTATCATTTAATTAAATCTTTAAAATTATTTTTTGTTCTTTTGTTTGATGGGACAGAGAGAAATTGAGTGGAGAGAAAGAGAGGGAGAGAGAGAAAGACATATGCAGCATGCTGCAGTGTTCATGAAACGTCCTCCTATGCAGATGGGAGCCAAGGCCTTGAACCTAGGTCCCCGTACATGGTGACAAGTGCACTCTGCAGAAAGCTGTACCATTTAGCAACTGGATGGATTCTTTTTCTTCCTTAGATAGAAATACAAGGCAAAGAGTGTGAAAGAGACCACAACACCAAAGCTTCCTTCTATTCTGTGCAGGCCTGGCTGGAACCTGGCTCACATACATGAAGAAGCAGTACACCCCCCCCCCCCAATAATCTCATTCACTCAAATCCTACCTTTTAGTTCTTGTTCATTAACCATTTTGTCTTAGCTTAGGTCATGCCACCTTCCAGACACCAAGTTACAGATGCTACCATAGCTCCATCCCGACATCTCTGGGCAGATAGCCTCACCTATGTGTCCAGGATCCTCATGTCTCCAGAGCTCTGGTCCATTAGGGAAAGATAGAAACAGGCTGGGGGTATGGATCAACCTGTCAATGCCCATGCTCAGTGGAGAAGCAATTACAGAAGCCAGAACTCCTACCTTCTGCTCCCCCCCCCCACAAAAAAAAACAACCTTGATCCATACTCCCGGGGGGGGGGGGGCAGCGAAGTGATAGGATGAAGATAAGAGGACTCTGAACTCCAGCTCTGTCAGGACCCAGAGAGAGAGAAGGAAAAAGGAGAGGGACATCTGTAGGTAGTTATCTTGTCATGAGTGATTTGGAGGGGAAGAAGATTGATCAGAAAAAAAAAGGGGGACAACTATGTATAAATGTAGCTGATACTTGAGATGACCGTTGGCTCATCTGCATAGGTGGAAGTTTCATGAACAGTGGAACATGGCTGCATAAGTCTTTCTCTCTCTCCCCCTCTATTCCTCCACTCAACTTCTCTCTGTCCTATCAAATAAAAGAACAACCTTAGAGGAACTGTGGTGGATTGCAGTGGGGAGACTGAAGATTCAGAACTCTGGTAGTGGGAATGATGTGGATTTAAACTCCTGTTGACATGTAATTCTGTAATAAAAAGTAAATTAATTAATTTTAAAGAAAGCAGTACACTAACCAAGTCAGCCATTTCTCCGGCCCAGGATGGATTCCTAAGTGCATCTGTCTCTGATTTGTAGGCAGATAGCTCCAGACAGTAGGCAGTAGCGTGGGAAACAGCAGAGGGCCTTATGACTTCACTTGCGGCTAATTAGGCTGTTTAATTTTTTACTTAGAAGTCAGAACAGAGACCCTAGAGACACAATGAAATCTCTTTGAGTCAAGATGGGTTACATGTGGAGTTACTCTCAGTATATGAGGAGACGGGGCTAGACTGCGGGGTAGGAGGGTGCGGCCACATTCAGATCATAGCCAGAACAGTTATGTTTACACACGTGTCTGCAGTGTAAAATGAACCAGGTCGTAGAAAACTGGAGTACGTCGCTCAACGTTTTCAAACCTCCTGCTTCTGTAAACTTGTGAGACATTTAAGATGACACCATAACGCGGACAGTTAAGTCCCACAGGGGTCACCACAGAATCCTTCGCTGCCCTACAGTCTAAATAGGTTCCACTAATGGACTAAATAGGCATCACTTTTCAAAGCATTTGGAAGTCTTCATGGATTCGATTCCATCTTAAAAGTTCTGCTTTATATCTATGTCTTTCTTCTTAAAAATATTACTTTTACAACAGAGTAACTTTCAACTCCAGTTACACTTTTAAAAGTAAACTTTATGTTTTAGAACAGTTTTAAATTTACAGAAGAATTTCTGACCATTGTCCCAAGATTTATAGAGAAATTCTGAACATAGTACAAAGACCCATATACTCACCATCTAGTTTCCTCTATGATGTATATGACTGGCACATGTGTCACAATTCCGAGTTGATATTGATACATTATCATTCACTAAAGACCATGTCTAATTTATATTCCTTGAGTTTTTGCCCAGTGTCCCTTTTCTGTTCTAGAAGCTATGCAGTAAATTGCATTTAGTTGTCATACTTTCTTGTGTAATCTTAGTTGTCACAAATTCTCAAAAGTTCCTTTGTCTTGATATCCTTGAATGTTCTGAGGAGCATAGGTTGGACATTTTTCTAGCATATCAGCCCCCCCGACCCCCCCAGGCTGTCTAAATAGCTCACTTGGGTTGTTTGGCCATGTGTGCAACCCAAGTTCAAATGTGGCTCCCACTACATTGAAAGAAGCTTAGATGCTGTCTCTCTCCCTCTCCCTCTCCCTCTCCCTCTCCCTCTCCCTCTCCCTCTCCCTCTCCCTCTCCCTCTCTCTCTCCCTTCTCTCTCCCTCTCCCTCTCCCTCTCCTTTCTCTCTCCCTCTCCCTCTCCTCCTCCCTCCCTCTCCTCCTCCCCCCTCTCTCTTTGCCTTTTTGTCTTTGTCTCTGTCCAAAAAAGTTGAATGCCCCTCTACTTTTTTTTTCTTGTTTTCTCCTCTCATACCTAGGATATGAGTTTTTTGAAGATGTTTTCAGATAAAAGAGACTCCTTTCATCATATGATTTCAAGGCATGTTCTTTCAACATGACTTATCATGGTTGATTCAGACTTTAATCACCTGACTGAGGGAGTATTTCTCAGTATCATACACTAGAAAAGTGATTATTTTTTAATATCAAAAAAAAATCCTTTCCATACTGTGATCTTTGTCTTTTAATTTTTAAAAAGATATATATTTATTTACTTACTGCAGGATACACACACACACACACACACAGATGAGTTCCACAAGAGACAGAAAAAAAAGGAAAAAAAAAAACCCAGAATGCAGTTACATGTGGTGCCAGGGATAAAACTGGTAGCTCGAGGCATGAAGTCTGAGGATCTGCCAGTTGAATTATTTCCCCATCTGTGCTTACTGTATACTGTTTTCTAAGAAAATCACTTATGTAACTCAGACTCAGGGGTAGGGAAGTTCTAGTCTACCTCCTTGAAGTAAATGTGTCTACATAAATCACTCAGCATTCTTCTTTATAGGAGATTTTTTTCTCTATTTAATCATTTAATGGTGTGTGTGTGTGTGTGTGTGTATGTCCTAATCATCTTGTGGTATTTCTTGGGGAATTAATAACTATTGTTGATTAAACTGGGGGAAAACTTGGTGGTTTTAAAATAACAGAGATTAATTAAATAGGCTCCAGTAAAATTTGACTACTATCTCATAGGCTATTGAGAATATTAACACTGAACAATGGAGATTTATTATGCAACATACAAACAAGTTATTCTGGGAAAAGATAATGTCCACATATTAGAAAATGTCAACATATAAACGAGATAAACCATAGCTTTCCGGATCTTTAGTAGAATTACCAGGCAGAGTGAGTCTCCTCTTGATGTCCCCAACCTCTTTGGTGCATCGTGTTAACTTAGGGACATGGTAACAAGTCCAAAGAAAAATATAGGAAGTAGGCATCCATCAATAACAAATCTGTGCATGAAAAACTTAAGAGGTTTATCATCTGGGATGAAGATCTCCAGAAACTAGAAAGGAATTGTGAAGACAGCAGGGCAAACTGGAACTAACTGCTGCCAACAGCTCTGGTGATGTGTACTGTAGTGTGTGCGCTTAACCAGGTGTGCCACCGCCTGGCCCCACGATGCGTGTTGTGATGTCAGTGTTTTCACTGAAAGCAGTTAGGTGGTTCTTTTTCTAGCCCTCCATTGCTGTCCTCAGTTTTTCTCCCTGTCACTTGCTCTGCTATCCTCATCTTTTTGTTGTTGTTGTTATTTATTTTAGTTTTACCTGTGACGTAATATTGATTTACAAAATTGTAAGATAACAGGAGTATAATTCCACACTGTTCCCACTACCAGAGTTCTGTGTCCCCATTCGAAACTATAGCAGTTCTCCCAAGGTCAAAGATAAGAGTTGACTGTTATATCTACAAATACATATCTATATACATCAAATTTTAAAAATTATCCTTATTTATTGTATAATAAATTGAGAGGGTAGAGGGAGATAGGGAGAGAGACAGAGAGACACCTGCAGACTTGCTTCGCCACTCACAAAGTTCCTGCCAGTGGAGACCGGGAGCTCAAAGCGAGGTCCTTGCACACTGTAATATGTAATATTACATGTAATATGTTCCCTCTGTATTTACATGTATTTGCCCACACTTTTTCATTGTTCCATCTTCTGTTCCTTTCCAAGTCACACCAACACCTATTGATACTTCCAAATGCCCTTTCTATTTCCCTCTTCTCTCTCCAGGTCCTAGAGGAATTGGAGTTCAGAGCCCTCTGGTCATCTTCCCCTAAAATTTTTTCCCACCAGAAGAATGGACCAAAATTCTTTTTGGGGGGTGAAGAAGGTGGAAGGTCTGGCTTCTGTAATTGCTTCTTCACTGGACATGGATGTTGGCAGGTTGATCCATACCCCCAGCCTGCTTCTATCTTTCCCTAATCGAGTAGGGCTCTAGAGAGGTGAGGTTTCAGGACATCTTGGTGAGGTTGTCTGCACCAGGAAGTCAGGATGGAGTCATGATAGCATCTGCAACTTGGTGACTGAAAGGTGGTAAGATATAAAGCAGGACAAATGACTGATGAGCAGGAGCCAAAAAGGAAGAACAGAGCAGATGAGAATAGGAATCTTAAGGTGGAAAGAAGTGTATCTTCATCTTCAGAAAGCAGCTCTTGCCTTATTCTAGTCTTTTGAACCATCTCTAACTTCTTCAGTCCCTTTCCTCACCCCTAAAATTTCCTCCTTCTCTAACTCTCTGTACTAATTTAAGCCTCTGGGAGTCTGCATCTCAGCTTCTTTATGGAATTTTCTTTTGGAATCAATATGGACTCATGGATATATTTTTTGTACTTTTTAGTATAACTCAACACTACCTTATTTTGTTCAACTTGTGAGAACTTGGCCACTAGGAACATGTTCAGTGAGCAGCTTTGCCTCTTGCCCTGCCACTCAGGGAGGGCTTTGTTTACTATAGCATGTCTTCATCTTCTGCCACCATGAGATACTACAGATCACTTGTACATTCCCTATTGTAGTCTTGAAAATGCTCATTTCTGCAAAAATCCCTAGCATTTCATCTTTAATTCCTACTTGAATTGGTGTACTGTAAAAATACATGTGGCCTGGAACCCCACTTCCCCAGAGTCCTGCCCCACTAGGGAAAGACAGAAACAGGCTGGGAGTATGGATCCACCTGCTAACACCCATGTTCAGTTAGAGAAGCAATTACAGAAGCCAGAACTCCCACCTTCTGCTCCCCATAACGCTCCTGGGTCCAGACTCCCAGAGGGATAAAGAATAGGAGAGCTTCCAATGGAGGGGATGGGATATGGAACTCTGGTGGGGGGAATTGTACCGCTCTTATCCGACTTGTTCAGAAGTAAATAAATGATAAAAAATTACATACAATAGAATATGTAGTTACTAAAAATAGATGAATCTATCTCTTGCTCTGCAGAAAGGCTTGCGCACCATGTCCATTAGTGTTTAGCCATATTAATGCTACACTGTTGGTCTGCTGTGCTCAAACTCCACTATTATTAACCTTAATGTGAGTTCCAGGAAGAACAAGCAGTGCTTAATAGTGTGATGGGCAGATGTCATCTTTATGTACTTGCTTTTCTTTATTTAATAGCTAATAGAGTGTTCTATAATTTTCCGGGAATGAGATTTGGAATTTGTAACAGGCTGGCAGACTTTGGAGATTATCTGTTTGCTTTATTTATTTATTGCCACATGTACTATTTGTGTCCACATGATTTCTTGCTCCTGCTGAATTCCTTTTTTTTTTTTTTAAATACCAGAGAAGGCGCCAGCAGGTGGCACACCTTGAAGGGTGCACACATTATCATATGCAAGGACCTAGGCTCAGGTCCATGGCCCCACCTGCAGGGGGGAAGTTTCATGAGTGCAGAAGTATTGCTGCAGGCATCTCTCTCTCTCTCCCGCTCCTTCTCTCTCTCTCCCTCTCCTGCCCTCTCTCTCCCTATCAAAAAAGAGAGAGAGAGAGAGAGAGAGAGATCATTGCATTTCACAACATTGCTCCATCGCTGGTGAAGTTTCCCTTGTGCTTGTGCTCCAGAACTGAGGGTAAAGTGTAAACTCACTCCCCACATGAGTTACCTCCACAATCCTGGTTGATTTATTAAAGCATATTTTAAAACTATGTTTTGCTATCTTATCCTTATTCAGTACTTGAACATATGCAAAGAGCTTCTTATACTTTAATTATAGGGTCTTTTATTTCGGAGAAAAGTGAGGCTTACAGAAAAGGCAGGTTTCTCTGTTAAATATCACTTCCCTTTATAATGGCATGTTGTATATCAGCAATACACCTCATTCTGTTCATTTGACCAACTACCCAAGTTAAAATCCAAAAATCCTTTAATCTTACAACTCAAGAGAAAGGTTTTTTTGGTTATTTATTTATTTTTTTGTCATCATGAGGTTTCACTGCCAGACAGGCATATACACAGACAAAGAGAAAGAGAGAGAGAGAGAGAGAGACACCACACCACTGGAGTTCCCTCCAGTCTGTCAGAGACCAGGCTCGAACCTGAGCAGTGCAATGGCAAAGCAGAAAACTATCCAAGTGAGCTATTTGGTCAGCTTTTTGCAATATATATATATTGACTCCAGTATTGTCGCGGGGGCTCTGTGCCTGCACTTCCTAGCCACTGCTCCTGGAGGCCATTTTTTCCATTTTATTGGATAGGACAGTGAAGAATTGAGAGAAGAGTGGGGAAGAAAGAGCAGGAGAAAACTGCAGACCTGCATCAGGGCTTGTGAAGCTTTCTCCCTGCTGGTGGGGAACAAGCGGCTCCAACTGGGATCTTTTTGTGGGTCCTTGAACTTTGTACTGTGTGTGCTTAATCTGGTGACCACCCCCATGCTCCCCGCAATACCCTTTATACCAATTCCTACAAAATGCTTAATATACTGTTAACAAGTAAAAACCAGACCACCATCCGCTGCAGGGAAGCAAAGATGTTTATTACAAATTCGAATCTGGGCCGAGCGGGGGACTGCCAGCAGTCCACCAAGGCTCGACCCCGAACAGAACTCAAGCCACACAATTTATAGGATTCTAGAGTACATTCTGGGTGGGGAAATATGCAAAATGAGGATTCTTCAACATATTCAATAACATTTTACAAGAAATGCGGGATCTAGTCATTTCAGACATTACAACACACTAAGCAGCCTATAGGAATTTTCTAATTTCAAGCCTCTATGCAAAATAGGGTTGCCGCACTTTCCCGTTATCAGCTAAGACCGCCTGGCTATCAGCTCCCTCGACCCTGAGCAAGTGGTTAGGTTTCAAGGACTTGGGTTTGCAGTTAAGCTAGCTACTTTCTTTTAAAACAAACAGCAAGTGGCTTACATCTTAGTGTGGTTTTTGTCTAGCCCCGTTTTCACAAACGGGAGGTACAGGAATTTTCCACTTCACATATACGTCTTTGTTCTTAATCCCTTTTTTAAATAAATACAATCTTTTTAAAAAATTTATTTATTCCCTTTTGTTGCCCTTGTTGTCTTTTATTGTAGTAGTTATTGACGTCGTCATTGTTGGATAGCACAGAGAGAAATGGAGAGAGGAGGGGAAGACAGAGAGGGGGAGAGAAAGACAGACACCTGCAGACCTGCTTCACCGCCTGTGAAGCGACTCCCCTGCAGGTGGGGATCCAGAGGCTGGAACCGGGATCCTTATGCTGGTCCTTAACACTTTGCGCCACCTGCGCTTAACCTGCTGCGCTGCCACCTGACTCCCCTTAATCCCTTTTCTATGTTAAACTTATAAATTTAAATTTATAACAACAATTCTGTGCTCAGATCAAGCTTGTCTTCAATCTTGTCTCTCTCCAGCCTACCTTACCACTACTCCTGACAGCCAGTCACATAAATCCAATTCTGAGACTCGTTTTTATTACCCTGCAGACAACAATTCCTTTAGAGCGCAGACCTGGAAATACTGTGCAGAGGCAGTTTATGATCTGGCTCTCTGTCACATCTGCTTAGTCCTTATCCGCTGCTTGCCTCTTTTTGATTCATGTTTAACTGTGTCCCCTTGTGGAGACTTTTTTTTTCCCTTTTGTTGCCTTTGTTGTTTTATCATTGTTGTTATTATTATTGTTCTTATTGCTGTCGTTGTTATTGGATAGGACAGAGAGAAATGGAGAGAGGAGGGGAAACAGAGGGGGAGAAAAAGAGACATCTGCAGACCTGCTTCACCACTTGTGGAGCAACGCCCCCTGCGGGTATGGGGGGGGCTCAAACCCGGCTCCCTTCCCTTGTCCTTGGGCTTTGCGCCACGTGTGCTTAACCTGCTGTGCTACCACCCGGCCCCCTTTAATACTGCTTCGTATGTGAGATGGCTGACTGGTAATACCCAGCCTCAGATTTTTCTATCTTTTATTTTAAAAAATATTTATTTACTTATTTATTTTTCATAGAGACCGAGAGAAATTGAGAAAGAAGGAAAAGATAGAGATGGAGGGAGAGACACCCACAGCACTACTTCACTGCTTGTGAAATGTGACCCCTGCCCACGGGGCTTGAATCTGGGCTTTGCACATTGTAATGTGTGTGCGCCCCACCCAGCCCAGCTGTCCCGACCTTCTATTTTCTTCAGTTATCTAAACTCTCTAAATAATGGTTGTGGTTGTGATTTGTGAGAAGTCAAAATATTTATCATATTGACTTGCGAAATAAATTAGTGGAAATTTAGTTAGAAATATGTTATAAAATTTTCAAAAATAAATGGAGCATTTGTTTCTTAGTGGAACAATTTTAAGATAAGATTATGTTCTTCACCCATTTATAGTGTTCTGTAAAACTTTTCTAAACATTTTTTTAAAGTTTGATCTGAATGTAAAACATTAATTCCCCAATAAAGAAATTAAAAAAAAAGAAAAAAGAAAAAAAAAAGTATGATCTGATGAGTTGGGCAGTGTACACACCATTGACCATGCATGTAGCCATACACAAGGACCCAGGTTTGAGCCCCTGTGCCCCACTTGCCAGGGGTGAAGATTCACGCACAGTGAAGCAGGTCTGCAGATGTCTTTCTCTCTCCCTCTCAATCTCCCTTGACCCTCAACTTCTGTTTTCCAAATAAAATAAAATAGAAAGGGAAGGGGGTAGGTCAGTGGCACACCAGGTTAAGCGCACACAGTACAAAGCGCAAGAACCCACCACTTCACTAGTGGTGAAACAAGGTGTCTTTCTCTCTCCCACTTTATCTCTCTCTTCCCTCTCAATTTCTCTCTGTCCTATCCAGTAAAATGGGGAAAATGGCCTCCAGGAGTAGTAGATCCGTAGTACAGGCACTGAACCCCAGTGATACCCCTAGAGACAAAAAAAATAAATAAAAATAAAAAAGGAAGGAAAAGAAGAAAGAAAGAAAGAGAAGAAAATGGATAAAATGTCCACCAGTAACAGTGGATTCTTGGTCCCTGCATCTAACACCAGTGATGGTTGCAATTAAAAAGTCTGATATGGGAGATATATATATATATATATATATATATATATATAGAGAGAGAGAGAGAGAGAGAGAGAGAGAGAGAGAGGGGGGGGGAGGGGGGAGAGGGGAAGGAAGGAGGAGGAGGAAGAGGAAGAGGAGGGACAGAGAGTCACTGCTCCAACTAGAGTGGTGGAGATTCAGCCAGGCGTCTCATGCATACAGAGCTTATATTCCACCTACTAAGCTATTATCTTCATCATTACAAAATAGTTTCAGACAATTTCATTGATTCCTCCTCAAAACTACTTCTTGACCAAAAATCCCATATTTCTTATGTGCGAGAACTTGCATTTTTTGTTGTTGATGCTGTTGAAGGTTCATTGTGGTGTAGAAAAGCTATCCATAAAGCAAACATTTAAAGACTTTAAGCTCCAACCAGCGTGTTATTTTAAGCAAATGAAATTCCAAGTCCTAAAACACCTTAGGGCTTATTTTCAGGGAAATGTGCAAGTTTACAGTTTTTATTAGGAAAAAACAAATTACCAAGTGTGACCAAAGGCTACAATTTCAGGAAATTACCAGACCAGCAAGATAAAAATTCCACGACAAACATTGAATTTATGATCTATATTTCCTTCCTTTCTGGCATAATTACCAATTGGAGCCGTGCTGTACTGTTCTTCTCCTGGGCAGCTAAGCTGAAGATGTTTTATCTGGCAACAGAAATTGTTCACTGCTATCCTGGGTAACTGCAACATCTTATACCCCCAGACAGACAGATGTCTCATCTATCTTCATCACATTAACAGCCAAAAGGGGGGAACAACTTTAGATGCAGTTGGACTAGACTCAATAAAGGATTTGAAGAGTTTGAAACAGCACCATGAAATGTCTGAATCTGAGGTTGCTGCTCAGTCTATTATCAAATACTTAATTATTTTTTCATTTTCTAACCTTGGTTTGTCCATTTCTTAATTTTATTGTATTTTTAATTTTATTTTACTGTTTTATTAGAGTTTAATATTGATTTACAAAATTATAAGATGGGGGCTGAGCAATGATGCACATATTACCGAGTGCAAGGTCCCTGGTTTGGGCCTCTGCTCCCTCCTTGGAGGGGATCTGCTGTTCAAGTGGTGAAGCAGGTCTGCAGGGGTCTATCTTTATCTCCCTCGCTCTATCTCCTTTCTCTCCATCTTATCCAGAAAAAAATAAATAAATAAACAAGTAAAAGGAAATAATGGGGCTGGGTGGTGGCATGCCTGGTTGAGCGCACATGTTACCGTGTTCAAGGACATGGGCTCCAGCCCCCGGTCCCCATCTGCAGGGGGAAAGCTTTGCAAGTGGTGAAGCATGGCTGCAGGTGTCTCTCTTTCTCTCTCCCCCTCTATCTCCCCTACCCTCTCAATTTCTGGCTGTCTCTATCCAATAAAGATAATTATAAATTTTTTTTTAAAAAGTAAAAAAAAATGGCCATAGGGAGTGGTGGATTTGTAGTACAGGCACCAGCACCAAGCCCCAGTGATAACCCTAGTGGCAATATGTGAGTGTGTACATAATTATATATATATATATATATATATGTTAAGATAACAGAAATATAATTCCACACCATTCCCACTGTTACTTGAAAAATATAACTAATCTTATGTCAACTGCAAGACCAATTGATTTCATATGAAACTACTAAATCTAATTATGCGCGCGCGTGCGTGCGTGCGTGCGTGCGTGCGTGCGTGCGTGCGTGTGTGTGTGTGTGTGTGTGTGTGTGGTGTAGACAGGCCTCACAACATCACACTTTGGGCCACTTTCTCATTCAGATGGATAATGGGTGATATATGTAGAGATGGTTGCTGGATAGAGATGACAGAACCAGTAAGGCTTCCTCTGAGGTCATAGCATCTCCTGTGTGGCTCCAAGGCTGCAATTGTGGCTAGACATGTGCCTTCTACCCCGTAGCAATCTTCCCAGCCAGTCGTTGAAAATAAGAAGTATTTCCTTTTTTTTTTTTTTTTAGTTCATTTATCGATCTCTAAATTATCAGTTTTATTCAATTTACACTAGTTCAATGGCAAATTAATAGTTTTCTTATATTGAAATTTAACCCTGGATGGCAGCATTTATACTGTAGAACAGTACGTCTCAGTGATAGATTTTTGAATAGTAATAGAATAAAATTTTAGAAAGGTGATTTAAATGCGTCAGTGACTAGAGAGCTTGGCAGGTAAATTCTAAGAGCTGCTTGTGTAATGTCCTGGCTTTGAGTCCTAATAGGACATATGCCAAAACGGTGTTCTGGTTTTCTCTCTCATCAATAAGCATTTTTGCATTTTTTTTTGCCTCCAGGGTTATTGCCGGGGCTCGGTGCCTGCACCATGAATCCACTGCTCCTGGAGGCCATTTTTCCCCTTTTTGTTACCCTGTTTGTTTTACCATTGTTGTGGTTGTTATTATTGATGTCATTTTTGTTGGATAGGACAGAGAGAAATGGAGAGAGGAGGGAAGCCAGAGAGGGGTAGAGAAAGATAGACACCTGCAGACCTGCTTCACCGCCTGTGAAGCGACTCCCTTGCACATGGGGACCCGGGGACTCTAACCGGGATCCTTACGCGGGTCCTTGAGCTTTGCGCCACGTGCGCTTAACCCACTGCACTACCACCCAACCCCCAAGCATTTTCTTTTAAGGTGTGCACTGATGAGGAATACTATTATATTTCTACGTTTTTAATTTATTTCCGTTATTTCTGCTTTGAAATAGTTGTTTTATCATGGAAGCTAGTCTATAATTTTGGGACACTTGTTAAAGTCTCTAAAATATTTATAATCAAGGATATAAAAAATTATTAGTTATTTACAAAATTATAAAATAACAGGGGTACAATTCCACACGGTTCCCACCACCAGAGTTCTATGTCCTCACTCCCTCTATTAAAAACAGCTATAGTTCTTCCATGGCTATAACTATACAAAAAAAATATATTTATCTCAGAGATCTGAAGGGATTAAAGTGTTTTTCTGGAAAACCAGGGATGCTGATATAAGTGCAAAAAATTCTTTGGTTTGACCTTATGAGTAAGACAGCTGTGGTGATACAAATAATTAATTAATCTTAATCTTCTTCTAGCGTTTGCCCTTCTTCCGTAGCCAGTCAACAGCGTCAGGTTGAGCCTGATGTCAAGTTTCGAGACCTCCTTTGAATCTGGAGAGGTGGCAGTCGTTGACTCTGTGGGTCATAGTCTGTCTGGAGCCACAGGGGCAGTTCAGGTCGTCTCTGGCTCCCCAGCGATGGAACATAGCGGCGCACCGGCCATGGCCTGTTCGATAGCGATTAAGCAGGGCCCAATCATAACGTGCCAGGTCAAAGCCGGGTTGACGCCTGCAGGGGTCTGTGATGAGGTGTTTGTTCTTGACCTCAGCTGACTGCCAGCTCTGTTTCCAAGAGTCTGGAACAGAGAAGTTCAGTGTAGGCGTAGGGGACCAGATTGGGTGACGAGACGTCAAGCGTTGGACAGGGTGGGCGAAGATATCCGCGTCTATTGGCAGGTCCGGTCGAGCGCAGACGTGGGAAATGAACTTAGATGATGCCGCATCCCGACGAATATCTGGCGGGGCGATGTTGCTAAGAACTGGCAGCCATGGAACCGGGATGGAATGGATGGTTCCAGAAATGATCCTCATGGAGGACTATAATTTGGAATCAACCAAGTGGACATGGGGGCTACGGAACCATCCTGGGGCACAGTATTCTGCAGTGGAATAGCATAATGCCAGAGATGATGATCGTAGTGTGGAAGCGCTCGCGCCCCATGAGGAGCTGGCCAGTCTTGCAATGATGTGATTCCTCGCGCCCACCTTTGCTGCAGTTTTTATGAGATGTTCGTGAAATGACAGGGTGCGATCGAGAGTAACGCCAAGATAGACTGGCTGGGCTTCATGCCGGATTCTCGTATCGCCAAGCTGCACATTAAGCTCACGCGAGGCCGAGGCATGGTGTAGATGGAAAACAGATGATACGGTTTTTGCGGTGCTAGGGATTAGTCGCCATTTTTTACAGTCATCAGATATCAGAGACATGTCTTTTGTGAGTGTTTCCTCGAGGATGTCGAACTTGGATGCCTGAGTTGCACAGCAGATGTCATCGGCGTAGATGAACTTCCTTGAAGAAGTTTCTGGAAGGTCATTGATGTAAATATTAAATAGCGTAGGAGCCAGAACAGAGCCCTGGGGGAGGCCACTTGAAACAAGTCTCCATCTGCTAGACTTGTCACCCAGATGCACCCGGAATCTTCTGTTTTGGAGAAGAAACGATATAGTGTTGGCCACCCATGGAGGCAGACATCTTGAGATCTTGACTAGGAGACCATGGTGCCAGACCGTGTCATAGGCTGCTGTGAGATCAACAAAGACAGCACCCGTCTTTAAATTCTTCTGGAATCCATTTTCAATGTAAGTTGAGAGGGCCAGGACTTGTTTGCATTAATCTTAATGAGATGAAACTAAAAGACCTTGACATTGACAATAGGCCTTGTAACAGTGACTTATTTCTATAACTATCTGTCTATCTCTCTATTTATATTTCTCCATATTTTTCCATGGTCCTGTCTTCTCTTCCATTTTAAGTCGCACTACTATTATTTCTGAATGTCTTTCCTTTTTTCCTCTTCTCCCTGGATCCTAACAGAATTGGAGTTCAGAGCCCTCTGGTCATCTCCCCCTAACATTTCTTCCCCTCTGGAAAGACAAATCAAAATTTAATCAAGGATCTTTAATTCTAAAAGATTTGAGCAAGAAGAGAAGACCTTATCTTCCGTTTACAGATTTTTTTTTTTTAATCACAAACAAAAGGTATATTTTCCTACTTTATGTCTGGAAGAAAAATATACAAATCAGGTCAGGAGAATAAAGCAAAGAATTACTGAATCTGTAATTTCCCTTTCATGCCTTCTTCAGTCCTTATAGTTAGAAAAATCAGCCAGAACTCTCCCAAATCTCATCCTATCAACAACACTCTCTTATAGTTTCTCCTCTAAACAATAAATGAGCATTTATACAACTGTTTACTTAAAACTGTATTTACATAGAATTTTCTTAACCTGCATACTGGTGGCATCTTGCTTTTTCTTTAAATATTATTATTTTTCTTTAAATATTATGTTTTTAAACTATGATTTGATCCAACTGAATTTTAAATAACACACATGCAAATTCTAGCAATAGGAGAGAGATACATTTTCCAAATCTTAGCCTCTTTGATTCTGTTGATCTCCACATAATTTTTTGTAACAATTTGCTCATCTTAAGCACTGTGAAAAATAGGATTATACCTCAAGATTTCTTAGAAGATGATAAGCAAGTTGCAATTTAATTGCTATTAAATTAATATTCTGTAATTACTGGAGTAATCATATGCCTCCTAGGTGTCATGAAAGCTTTAAAAGCTCTAATCCTTAAATAACAAAAGAAATACAGCACAAGTATTTGTGAATAAATAAAACACCATCTCTCTTTCATGACCTTAAAAACTGCAAAGTATGGTAGAGCATGTTTTGACTTTAATGTAATTCAAATATTGTTACATGTTTTTAAAATAATAAAATGAAATAAACTTAATTTTTTTTTTCTACCAGAGCACTGCTCAGCACTGCCTTATGGTGGTACCAGGAATTGAACCTGGCACCTTTGTTGCCTCAAGCGTGAAAGACTTTTTGCATAACTATTATGCTATCTCTCCAGCCTGAACTTAATTTTTTAATTAAGATATTTTTTTCAGAGCTGTACCGAGATTACAAAAGAAAGGTACGTGCATCATCTTAATTTTAGTGCAAATCAATTTTAATTAGCTGATAAATGTATTGAAATTAAATGTATTCCCAAAGTAAATGTTAGAAGGCATTATTGTCAATGCCAAGGTCTTTTAGTTTCATCTCATTAAGATTAATTAATTGTTGTATCACCATAGGTACCCTGTCTTACTCATAAGGCCAAACCAAAGAATTCTTTGCATTTATATCAGCATCCCTGGTTTTCCATAAGAGTACTTTAATCCCTTCAGATCTCTGAGATAAATGTATTTTCATGTAATTATAGAATAACCCCATAAACCAGAACAGATCCCGTGGAGTCACTGCAGTGTGTGCTGTATAAACAAGATTTTGTTCTACCCCTAGTAGTTGGCCCATACATCACCCCAGGAGTGTTTTCATCCCTTAAATAAACACTATATGGACGAAAGGGCTGGGTTTTCTTCCTTGGCAACGGAATGAAAAAGAGCTTCACATTCAGTACTCATTACATCATTTGACAAAGAATGCCCTGCTTGTAACTGCAAAGCCCCCTCTGCTGGAGCACAAAGTTAAAACATACCAGGGAAAAACGTTACAAACTAGAGCCTCTTACAAAAAGGTTTGGTGTGCAATGGTGTTAAACTCAAGAAATAAGTGACAGAAAAATGTTTCCTTTTTATGTATGTTCATTTTTGAGGTACTCCACACTCACTGTGTGTCTTTAATCACTCAACATTAAGTGTGTTTCTCCTATTTTGCTTTTTTGCAATAGAAATTAAAATCAGACTCTAAAAGTTTAATCAAAATAAGTTTCTTGATCCTTTCAGCTTTACTTTTAATTCTTTTCCTTTCTTTTCTTTTCTTTTTTGACCATTTCAGGGATTTCACTGCTCCAGGCTTATTTTTTCTTATAGAAAGACTAAGAGAGAGAGAGAGAGGGAGAGGGAGAGAGGGAGAGGGAGAGGGAGAGGGAGAGGGAGAGGGAGAGGCCTCAGGAAGGAAGTTTCCCTCAGTGGGGGATGGGTCGGAACCTTGGCCACCTACAACAGAACAGAAAGCCTACCAGGTCAGCAGGTCAGCAATCTTGTCAACTAAGCTCCGATTTACTAGCTCCACTCTTCCTTCAGGGAGACTTACATTACTTTCACTCATTCAGAGGAGTGGCAAATAAAAGATGTAAGGATGCTAATGCCATTTTCCTTTTTATTAAAATATTTTATTTAAATGAGAGAGACTGCGAGAGACCAGAGCACTTCCCTAGCTCAGGGTTATTATGGTGTTGGGAACCAAACTTGGGACCTCAGAGCCTCAGGCATCTAAGGCTTTTGCATAATCATTATGCTATCTCTCAAGCTCACTACTATTATTGTCAAAACAATTCACTGAAATATGGTACATCTCAGGTGTATGATATTAGTGCCCATTTTAATTTGGTACAGGCAGAAAGTAGCTGTAAAGGAGAGAACAGAGACAGGAGACTTATACTTCAAACCCCAGCTTTGATGATTAAATCTGTGTAATCTTCCCCAACTCATTCATACTTTCTGATCTTCCCTGTTCATATCTAGAATTAGAGAGAGATTTCTAAGAGAATCATTGTGAGGGCTGAAGAAAACTAGCTTAACATGAAGCAGATGTATACTAACTGTATTTAACACCGTTCCTAAGAAAGCTGTGTTTTTAGCCCTAATGATACAGAGTATCAAATTACTTTCATTCTAAAAAATTCTGAAAGTGTGACCATATAGCATGTGTTCAATCATACAAAGCATATTGTTGCTGTTGAAATACATTAATGTGATTTCACTCTAGCAAAGTTATACCTTCTAGAATCCAATTGTGATTTCTTTTTGTCGTGGAGATAAGTTAGAAATATAGTCAACTCTACAAAGTTGTAAGTCTCAGAAATTACTGAAAGACCTATAGAGGAAAAAAAAAATCACTAAGTAAACACTATCTTCTGTTAGGAATGATTTAAATCCTGGCGTGTAGATGTTCTAGACAACTACAAACAAGTTCATGTTTTGGGCAGTTCTCTTTTGCTGTATATGTAAATATATTTATTTTAATATAGATTAGACTTTGACAAAACAGTAAGCAATGATTTTATAATCAAATAGCTAGATAGGGTAACCCATTTGAGGCTGGCACTTAGATATTCTGGTCTATGGTTTGCCTCCGGGTAATCCTGTGCTGCCCTGATTCTGTGTATACAGGCTAGGCCACTTTTATTATCAAGTAATACAAACAGTAATTGAGGCAGGATAGGTGGTGAGTCAGCGCAACACAGGATACCTGGGGTTGGATTCCAGCTCTGAATAGCCGTCTGACCTTGAGACGGTGCACAGGGCGCACTATCTGTAGAGGGTGGTGTAACATTTACAAATAGTGGTCTAACAGTCTACTCAATTTCATTTCCTGGACCTGCCTTAATACGTGTATACAATTTCAGCAGCTTTAAACCCACAGAAATGTATTCTCTTACAGTCCAGGTAACTGCAGGTCTGAAATCAAGGTGTGAGGAGGCTGTAGAGAATAATTTTCTCTAATTTCTTCCAGCGTCCGCCCGGTGCTTCCAACTATTCTTGGGCTGTGGCAGCATCATCCCATTTCCTGCCTTTGAGTGACCCGCCCATCTGTCTGGACCTCTACATTCTGCTATGAGGACACTGCTCACTGGGTTCAGGGTACTGGGTAGCCAGTCCAGTGTGACCTCAGATCAAATGCGTGCACTCAGGGATCTGCCAGATAGTTCCCCTCAGTGGTCCACTGTCTCCTAAACTCAAGCCATCAAAAACGTTGAAAATTCAAAACCTCAGCATTTATGATTCCTCCCACTTTGTTGTCTTCCGTCATCAATCACTTGATGCAAAGAGTTTCTCCTGATAAAATCCCACATTTCATTTTCTCACTTTTCCTTTTCTAGGTGAAGACTTCTTTACTATATGCCAGATGAGTGGCAGCATAAAATGATGACCTAGAAAAACATAGTGAACACACACACATACTAGAGAATCAAAATGACTACATTTCCTTTTATTCAATAGATCTAGTTAATCATTTATGAAAAATATGGGAGATAATATACAAATATGGCTCTCAGAACTCCGTGACTTTCTTAAAGAGAAAAGGGAAAAGATCTATTATGCTTATACTATAAAATGCCTGTGCATGCATGAGGGTCTGAAATGAACTTTGTCTAGTTATTTTACTATTTCTGATCTAGCTCATATTTATTTATGTATTTATTCCCTTTTGTTGCCCATATTGTTTTATTGTTGTAGTTATTATTGATGTTATTGTTGTTGGATAGGACAGAGAGAAATGGAGAGAGGAGGGGAAGACAGAGGGGGAGAGAAAGATAGACACCTGCAGACCTGCTTCACCGCCTGTGAAGTGACTCCCCTGCAGGTGGGGGCCCGGGGGCTCAAACCTCGATCCTTAAGCCGGTCCCTGCACTTTGCACCACCTGCACTTAACCTGCTGCGCTACCACCCAACTCCACCCCATCTCATTTTTTTAGGACAGTGTAGCTTTGGAAAAATTATTTAAATTTTCTAACCCTACAATTGACACTTTATCTTTTGTATATGGAGGTTATCCCTACCCACTTTTTACTTCTTTCTGCATTGCTTTTATTGGCTGTCTCCGAGTCCTAGAAGAGCATGGGCTAGATTAGTGCAGAATATATGCTGACCCCATGAGTAGTAGAAATATTAGAGAACCTAAGAGAAATAGCAAAAAAGAAAAAAAAAAGCAAAGGATTGAAAATGTTGTTTCAACAAAGGCATGTCAGACATTGTATAAGAAAAGGTCTGGGACATACTGAAGGGTCATAAGCTGCAGCAGGAAGATAGAAACAACATTCTTTTCTACTTTACCCTAGAGCACCCTTGGCACTGGTGTTAAGAGACCTGTGGTGACAGCACGAAGTCAAGATATACTTGTTGGCAAGGTGTAGAACTTAGTGGAGTCTGGTGACACCCAGTGGGAGACTATGGTACCTAAAGGGACAGAATCAATACAGTGTGATGAAAGTGTATTTATAAGTGATCAATACTTATCTATATCCATACCCTGTTAAACCCTGAAAACCTAGCCATGGGTCCTGTCTAGTTCGAGTTTCTAAAGAAGCCTTAGGGTTGGTCTAAGAATCCACAAGGAGATTTGAAATGCATCTAATATTAAGATGTTACTAGGAGGGCTGGAGAGTTAGGATAATGGTTACACAAAAGGCTTTTATACCTGAATCTCTGAGGCTTCAGGTTCAATCCCTAGCACCACCATAAATCAGAGCTGAGCAGTAGCCTTGTCTTTCTCTCTCTTATTAAAAAATTATATATATATATATATATATATATATATATATATATATATATATATATAGTTACTAGTAACTCAAGTTTCTAGAAACTAGGAAAATCAAGCCATAGAAACAAGGTCAATTGGAAAGATAGCATAATCATTATGCAAAAAGAATTTTATGCCTAAGGTGTTGAGTTCCTAGGTTCAATCCCCAGTAGTACATTAATTCAGAGCTGAACAGTATTCTAGCAAAAAAAGATAGTATTAAAATATATTATGTATACACAAGATTAAGATTAAAATTTCATATGTCTAATTTATGTTTTTTGTTTAAATGTTCCAACTGACTGAGTTGCCTAAATTATCTGTGAAACCAATTTTCCCTATCTATTTTATATGCTATACATTATATTATAATATATTTTATAAATTATATGGAAATATTAGATACATTTCCATATATATCTTTTTCTGATATACTCCTATCCTCATGCATAGAAATAGACATGTCTCTTTCCAACAACAACAAAAGTAACCCTCTGAATATTCAGCCTTTAGTTGTGAGATAGGAGAGCCTTACTAAAAAGTCTTTATTTTTTTAAATTTCTTTATTGGGAGATTAATGGTTTACAGTTCACAGTAAATACAAGAGTTAGTACATACATAACATTTCCCAGTTTTCCACATAACAATACAACCCCCACTAGGTCCTCTGCCATCCTGTTCCAGAACAGTCCCTCCCCCACAACACCCCAGAGTCTTTAACTTTGATGCAATACACCAACTCCAGTCCAAGTTTTGCTTAGTGTTTTCCCTTCTATTCTCATTTTCATCTTCTGTCTATAAGTCAGATCATCCCATGTTTATCCTTCTGTTTCTGACTTATCTTATTTAACATGATTCCTTCAAGCTCCATCCAAGATGGGGTGAAAAAGGTGAAATCACTATTTTTAATAGCAGAGTAGTATTCCATTGTCTCAATAGATCACAATTTGCTCAGCCACTCATTTGTTGTTGGACACCTAGGTTGATTCCAGGTTTTGGCTATTACAAATTGTGCTGCTATGAACATGGGTATACACAAATCTTCTTGATGGGTGTGTTGGGTTCCTTAGGATCTATCCCCAGGAGATGAATTGCAGGGTCATAGGGTAGGTCCACTTCTAGCCTTCTGAGTGTTCTCCAGACTGCTCTCCATAGAAGTTGAACCTATTTACATTCCCACCAGCTGTGAAGGAGGGTTTCTTTGTCCCCACACCCTCTCCAGCATTTGTTGCTGCTACATTTTCTGATGTTTGACATTCTCATAGGAGTGCAGTGATATCTTATTGTTGTCTTTATTTGTACTTCTCTGACAATCAACGACCTGGAGCATTTTTTCATATGTTTCTTGGCTTTTTGGCTCTCTTCTATGGAGAATATTCTGTTCATATCCTCTCCCCATTCTTGGATGGGGTCATTAGTTTTCTTATTGTTGAGTTAGGCAAGCTCTTTATATATTTTAGTTATTAGCCTCTTGTCTGATGTATATGACATGTAAAGATCTTCTCCCATTCTGTGAGGGGTCTCTTGGTTTGGGTAGTGGTTTCTTTTGCTGTGCCTTTTAATTTGATGTAGTCCCATCGGTTTATTTTTTTAGTCTACTTTGTAACTGGATTCATACCATTGAAGACGCCTTAAAAACTTAAACAGAAAAACGTTCTGCTCATATTTTCCTCTAAGTATTTGAAAGTTTCTAGTTTAACATCCAAGTCCTTGATCCATTTGGAATTTATGTTTGTGTTTGGTGAATTATAGTGGTTCAGTTTCATTCTTCTGCACATTTCAACACATTTTTTTCCAACATCATTTGTTTAAGAGACTCCTCTTTAGTCATTTAATGGTCTGGGTACCTTTGTCAAAGATTAGATGTCCATTGGTGGGGGAACTAAGAAGTTTTTAAGTGTCGGAGTTGTATCTCACCCGGTTAAACACACAAATTTTCATGCTCAGGGACCCAGATTTGAGCCCACGCTCCTCACTTGCAGGGGAGACACTTCACAAATGGTGAAGCAGGTCTGAAAGTGTCTATCTCTCTCCCTCTTTCTCTCCCCGTCCCTTCTCAATTTTTCTCTATCCTATCAAACAAAATAGAAAGAAAAAATCAATACAAAGTCTTTTTGAAAGTGCTATTCAATAATTGTTGTCACTCTACCCATCCCCACTCAAATATAAATATGAATGTGGGTGCCAACATGGGACTCCTGAAAGACTAAATTTTGATTCAGTTCACTCTAGAAAAAATGGGAAATGCCTTCAACTGTATTGCCTTTAGTCTCTTAACACAAAACAATCCCGAAAGAATGAATTGTGTGGAATGATTCTGCTGCCTAAGGCAGCTGTCTGTTTTGACTGTATGACAGAATCAATCCACTCCAGCTATATTTGTTGAAGTTCAAATGTATCATATTTCTTCAATGAGCAAGTCATACTGTAACAAGCCATAAGGGAAACTGTTTTAAAACAGGAAATAGACATAATAAGAAAGCTTATCACACACGAATGTTTGGTCTGCTTTGCCCTCCAGTGCATTTTAGGTTTTTTGCTCAGAAGGCAGTGTACTGACAAACACATTAAAAGTAAGTCCCGCATGAACCATGGAATACAATGTTTAGAATTACCTGGCAAAATGGCCTGAAGATGTGTGGATACAGATGAAATACTGAGTCTGAAATAAAAGGACAGAGGCAAAATATATTTGAGACAAATGCCATGTTAAAGTCAGAATTACGAATTAAAAAAATATGAGAGAACTGTATAAAGGGAAAATTCTAAAATTCCCAACATTGTTGAAAGATAAGTGGGGGCCAGGCAGGGGCACATCTGGCTAAGCACACACATCACAGTGTGCAAGGACCTGGGTTCAAGCCGCTGGCCCTCCCACCTGCAGGGGAAAAGCAAGTGGTGAAGCAGAACTGCAGGTGTCTCTCTGTCTGTCTAGCTCCCCTCCCCTCTCAGTTTCTCTGTCTCTATCCAATAATAATAAATAAATAAATAAATGATAAAAATAAAGATAAGTGGTAGGTTGGAAAATGTCAGGCAAAATTATTTCATTATCAAGAGCACTCAGAAATAAAAAAATAATATGCTAACACTTTAAAAGGATGTATGCATGCTTTATATAAATAACAATGTCAGTGAACACAAACCAACAAAGAAAAACTTCCTTTTAAGTTGACGGGATATAGATTTAAAAGACTTTTTTTTTTCCAGAACTGAAAGGATAATGTTCAAACTTTGTGAGAGTGTAGTAAAAGAAGTAGTCATACATTGTTACTGGATTATACATTGTCCCAGTTTTACAAGAAGCAGAAAAATGCTCAATTTTCTTGTTATAAAATTTTGCATTTATGAATCTGTCACAAATAAGACTCGAAGGTAATCATTACAAAACATTAAATGAAAAAAAGTCATAATAGGTACTTAAGAAATATCTAGGGGTCAATCATGGCATACCTGGTTGTAGTCATGATTACCATGTTCAAGGATATTGGTTAGAGAATTCTCACCCCACCCCACTCCTCACCTGCAGGGGGAATGCTTCCTGAGCTGTGCTTAACCCACTGCGCTACTGCCCGACTCCCAATAAAACACATTTTAAAAGAGTTGATTGGTTATCAGAGTTCATGGGTATCAGCCAGTCAAGGTAATGGGTACACAAAGTGAGATTACAACCATGGAATATGCATTTCCCCAGGGAGAAACTGGCGGGCAAAGCTGACTGAGGGTTTGACAGCCTTCTTGTTACAAAATTTCTTTCACGACTGTTTCAACTACATTAGTTATTTGTCTATACTCTCTTGTAATCTGATCTTTCCTTAGCTCTGAGTGCTTGGTTTAATGTAATCAAGACTAAGCTAAAAACAGACTTTTTGATAGAGATACTAGTGATGATCATACTATAAACATACTCTAAGCTATTTGGGACCATTCTTTTTTTACTTTTTTATTTTTTATTCTTTTTTATTTTTAATTTTTATTTTTTGCCTCCAGAGTTATTACTGGGGCTCAGTGCCTGCACTACGAATCCACTGCTCCTGGAGGCCATTGTCCCCATTTTGTTGCCCTTGTTTTCATTATTATTCTTGTTGTCATTGCTGTCATTGTTGTTGGACAGGACAGAAAGAAATCGAGAGAGGAGGAGAGACAGAGGGGGCAGAGAAAGATAGACACATGCAGACCTGCTTCACCACTTGTGAAGAGACACCCCCCCCCCCCGCCTGCAGGTGGAGAGCCAGGGGCTTGAACCCAGATCCTGACACTCGTCCTTGTGCTTCACACCATGTACTCTTGACCTGCTGCGCTACTGCCGGACCCCCTGGGACCATTTCTTGATACCCAAAGCATCTTTTATTTCAGTTCATTGACACAGATAGTTTCACACATGTATAGTCTAAAAAACTGATACATATGAACTTGTGAAAAAACACCCCAAAACAAAAGCAAGCAAATTCTTTCTGAGAATGGTGAAAATTACGGTGACTAACTTTGGATGCTAGGAGGGTGGGAACACAGGACTCTGGTTGTGGACATGGTGTGGAAATATACCCTGTAATCCTACAACCATGAAATGTGATTTTTTTTAAAATAAAAGAAATAATCAATGCCATTGTAACAAAACTAGATCTTTAAATCTTTCTAATAGATTGAAAAAACCTCACAGTCTGGAAAAAAGAGAATGAGCAGGCAGTTGGACTACTTTATATCTTATTAGAAAATCAGGTCAAGCTGGCCCTATGTAGGAATACCAGTTACGTCTTGGTTTTGTAAACTAACCTCTAATTACAGTGACGTTGCAGTTCTGATTTTTTTTTTTAAGGCATGTCTAACTGGAGCCAGACAATTCTGTAATAGATCGCAGCTGTTTAGATTATCTTAGTTTAAGAACGGCTCAGTGAAACAGTGCCTTGGAAAGATCTGTAGTAAATTTGAGTTTAAAGTTTTAGGTAGATAGAAAGCCAAAAACTTAAAGATCACTCCTATTCAGCAGTAGTCTGGAAAGGACAGTAAGAGAGATAGAGATAAATTCTCAGTTGGAACTCCAGCTCCATCAGGGCCCAGGGGAAGAGAGAGAGAGGGAGGGGGAGAGTGAGAGAGGGAGAGGGAGAGGGAGAGGGAGAGGGAGAGGGAGAGGGAGAGGGAGAGGGAGAGGGAGAGGGAGAGGGAGAGGATCCAACTAGCATAAGTTTCTTGGTCTCTCCAATTGTTCTTCAGTAATCATATTTTTGAATTATGTTTTGTCTCACATTTAGCTTTCTTGCCTTTTATAAATGCAAGCAGCCGTAGCTACTGTTAAAAATATTTATTCATTGAAAGAGAGAGAGAGGAATTGACCTTGGGACCTTATGGGTCCTTGCACTTTGTAACAGTTAAGTTCAACTGAGTACTCCGCTGACTGACTTTATCACGATTCCTTGCCCTGAATGAAACACTGAATGCAGTTAATCAAGATAAGGATTAAGAATGAATGAAGACGTGCACAGTATGTTAAGATGCCTATATTCACAAGGATCTTTAGAAATCCTTAAGTAAGTAATAAATTTCCACAGAAGGATATTAACACTTAAGTAGAAGGTATTAATAGCAGAAAAATAGAGGGTAAAAGAGTATGATTTTTTTTCTTTGTACTTTGATAGCTACATTCATTTATGTTATGTTTATCTTACTCTCCTGACCACTTTAGGAAGATGGGTTTACAATCCAGGGTGGCCATACTACTCACCTAACAATACTGACATCTCAGAAATCAAGAGAAGTTGGACCTCAAGGAATTGAGGATGTCTTAGCAATAGTAAAGACTGAGTAAATGTAAAATAAGATTAAAGTTTAAGGGATGTCTATTGAGCTAAGGTAATCAAAGGTCACCTTTAACTTTGGTAAAAGATTGAGCAGGGAGTCGGGCAGTATAGCAGCGGGTTAAGCGCACGTGGCTCGAAGCCCAAGTACCAGCATAAGGATCCGGTTCGAGCTCTTGGCTCCCCACCTGCAGAGTAGTCGCTTCACAAGTGGTGAAGCAGGTCAGGTGTCTATCTTTGTCTCCCCCTCTCTCTTCCCCTCCATTTCTCTCCGTCCTATCCAACAACAATGACGTCAACAATAACTACAACAATAACAAAAAACAAGGGCAACTTAAGGGAAAATAAAGAATAATAATAAAGATTGAGAAGATTAGTGAATAGGAGATGAAAGGGGAGGAGGCTAGAGAAAGTTTCAATTAAATGCTAGAGGACAGAGGCAGGTCCTTCCTGGTGCATGAATGTGGAAGAGGACTTATGCTGGGAGAGAGAGAGTGTTGCAGACACTGCCCGGAGAGAGATGAGAAATTGTGTGCATGCAGGAACAGCAGTGCTGCAAACCATCCTCTTAAAATGGCCACACAAAAAAAAGTAAAAGTAAATAAAGTTTTAAATGAATAAAATGGAGTCTGGATTTGTGGGTGTGAATGGAAGACTAAAGCACTTCAAAACTTTCTTTTCTTTCTAGTACTCGTTGCCATCAGTGGTAGGATCTCAAGCTCAGATTTGTTAAATCTATCACTTGCCTTTACCTTTCCATCTTCAGATTTCTCCTCTTTGTATTTCCTGCTGCTAATCTAATATACTGTTTATTCACGTTTACTTTTATGAGAGAGGGAGAAAATAAAAGGGAGAGCAAAACGTTTTTCTTTTTTAACCAGAGCGCTGTTCAGCCTGGCTAATGGGGGAGGGGAGGAGATTGAACCTGGGGCCATGGAGCCTCAGGCATCAGAGTCTCTTTGCATAACCATTACGCTATCTACCATTATCTAACCATTATGCTATCTACCCCCACCTCCAAAGCATTTTTCTATCTTAAAAGTTTGAAGTCGTTGTTCTTATGTAATGCTAGATACTGACCTTAAGGTCTTACTCAAAGTCGGTGCTTCAACACCAAGCAACTTCCCCACCCCCTCTGTCCTCTTTGTGAGTGGCCTTTCAGGGCTTTAACAAGGTCAAAATGAGAACTTTGCTTTTTGCTGAATCATATATACTTAAGCACTTAAAACTCACTATGCACTCAATAAGTACCTGGATAAAAAAATGTTGGGCTGAAGAAATTTAGAAACCTAAGGTTTGGAAGGCTAATACTCAGCACAAGGATTCGGGCTTGAGCCCCGGGGTCCTCACTTTGCAGCTGGAACTTTTCACAATAAATAAAATGGGAAAAATATCCGCCAGCAACAGTGGATTCGTAATACCGGCATGAGCCGCAGTGATAACCCCGGAGGCTAAATAAATAAATAAATAAATAAAGTTAGCTTAAACTTCTTTTTCTCTTGGGAAAGTAAGATCTGCAACTTATAAGATAAGATAGATCTGCAACTTATAAGAAAGATGTGGTGATAAGAGATTTCTATTTATTTTTCTGCCTCCAGGGTTATCGCTGGGGCTCTGTGTCTACACTACAATTAACTGCTCCTGGAGGCTATTTTCCCCATTTTTATTGCCCTTGTTATTGTTATTGATGTTGTTGAACAGGACAAAGAGAAATTGAGAGAGGAGAAGACAGAGAAAGGGAGACAAAGACACCTTCAGGCCTGCTTCACCGCTTGTGAAGCGACTCCCTGCATGTGGGGAGCAGAAGCAGGATGGGGTGGGCGGGAGGCTGGAACCCGGATCTCTGCGCTGGACCTTGCGCTTTACGCCAAGTGCGCTTAACCCATTGTGCTACCACCCGGACCCTTGATAAGGCATTTCTTAAGTACTGAAAGTAGTCATGCGCTTTTATAGATTAGTTATTCATGGATACCTGAGTCATGATTTGCCTATGTCACATTACAGTTTATTTTCTTTTAAACTAGTGTCCACACCATTTAAGTATTCTATTTCATAAGAAGGTCCGGGTGTATGGCTCACCTTAGAAAGTCAGACAGTGTGGAGGGTAGACAGCATAATGGTTATGCAAACAAACTCTCATTCCTGAGGCTCCACAGTCCCAGGTTCAATCCCCCGCACCACCTTAAACCAGAGCTGAAAAGTGCTCTGGTTAAAAAAAAAGTAAAAGAAAAAAGTCAGAGGGTGAGGCAGCTCTTGATTCACCTGCATAGCACAATCAGCTGGATCTAATCGGAAGGTCTCTTCACTCAGGTGAAGCTCATGATTTTAATTTCCAACAGTCTCCACCATCCACGAATGACCTTTAGTTCTACCTCCAATTACCATTTGGAATTGAACCTAAGCTGTTAATCTTTTTTTTTTGTTTTGTTTTACAGTTTGACTGCTACTTCTATATATGTTACTCGACGGACCATTTTAGGCATATGTATTTGTAATCCATGATGACTATAGCATTCACCTAAGGAATAGTTTGTGTCCCAATATTACTAGTAATAGATGAAACTCTTTGCTCTGGCTTATCCGGTCCTGCAGGAACTGGATCCTCCCCTTGTCTCATCTCTCTTCACAAATCCACACTTAGCTTCAGAATTTGCCCTATTTTATGCCTTCAGTGGTCTTCTTTCTGCTTTTTTTTTTGTCTCCAGGGTTATTGCTGGGGCTCGGTGCCTGCACTACGAATCCACTGCTCCTGGAGGCTATTTTTTCCCTTTTGTTGCCCTTGTTGTTACTATTGTTGTTGATGTTGATGTCGTTCGTTGTTGGCTAGGACAGAGAGAAATTGAGAGAGGAAGGGAAGATAGAGAGGGGCAGAGAAAGACAGACACCTGCAGACCTGCTCCACCTCTTGTGAAGCGACTCCCCTGCAGGTGAGGAGCCCGGGCTCAAACCGGGATCATTATGCCTGTCCTTGATCTTCATGCCATGTGCTCTTAACTCGCTGCCCTACCTCCCGGCCTCTTTCTTTCTGTCCTTTAAACACATCAAGCCCCATCTAACCTTCATGATTTTGTAACTAAGATTCCTTTCCTTGAGAAAAATCAGTGTGACTGAATGTCAAGTTTGTCTCATGTGCAAGCAACTTCTTTATTCAAAGTCTATGAATCATTATAAAACCTCATTGTTTTTATGCACTATCCTTGGAGGTTGCCCAAGAAGAAATTTTATTGAAAAAGAGTGGACAGTTTCTTATTTGTACAAGTCTTTTAATCTTCTGGTCAGAATCAGATGATAAAGACTGTGCACAAAATAAATCATATTTCCAAATACTAAGTTTCACTTTAAAAAATATAATTAGGGCAATTAAGCCTACTGGACTGTTAAACTTTATTCATGCAAGTGAAAGAGTTCCTATTCAAGGCTTCTAATCAATACACAGGTCTGACATACTGCTGATTTCCCCGAAGAAAAATCATTATAGCATATCGTCTATTAATTAATAAACTGTCTGCTGTGATTGGAGTTACAAATGGTGTTCTTCTGAAGTAGCTTTTTCCATTAGAATTCTTCAAATGTCCTCTCTAGTGCTAGTTCTGATTAGCATACTTGAAATATTAGTCAACTATCCCAAAGGGGTTGACAAAAAGTTTATCACACATTCATATATGTATATATATATACACACATATATATATATTTACATATCATGTTCTATACTCTGATGTGCTTTAAAACAAATCATAGGGGGAAAAAACTAGGAACTTATCATATACAGAATAAATACCTGAGCATCCCACAATCCCTCTTCCCCAGACATGACATGTACACACATGACAACTCTGGAGAAGTGAGGCAAGAATAGAATGTTAGTTTTCTACTGAGACTGAACACCTGCTATTTCTTCACTCTTTCCACAAAGCCAGTGATAGTTTCATAGATAGTTTCTGGCATCTATATTTGAAATATAAAGTGTATTTGATCCCAGACACAAGGCTAGTCTCAATTTGGCTTAAAATGAAAGTGCCAGCGCTGCATTTCGGGGTCTTTATGGGTTAGAAGCAGGTACTGCAGGCTTCTCTAGTCAACTATCTTGAGTCCCAAATTACATCCCTTCACTGCCTCTTCCTGAATCCCTGAAGGCATTTCTTGTACGCAGGTTCAAGTAGAAATGTAGACTTTACTGACGATTTCATAAAGTAAACCGAGGAGAGGATGAAATGTCAAGCATCTCAAAGTAAAGTCTCTGAAAATCCTCTTCTTTCAAGTCTTTTCTACTTCTCATTTAACCAACAGGTTCCTCTCTTCCTACTAATTTCTTCTCATTTCTTTCAGGTTTAAAAATGTTTTTTTTTCTCCTGTCATATGCACATTATCTCTGAATCCTAGATGCCAACTAATAGCACAGGTTCCATTATCCAGCCTTTACTCTGAGTTTATCAGGATAATAAATGTTAAATTTTTTCTCTGGAAGATAGTTTATAGTAGTCTATGCAAACGAGACAGGCTTTCCAACACATCTCTATAGAAAAGTATATTGGGGGGGGGGGGGCTGGCTGGTGACACACCTGGTTAAGTGCACATGTTAAAGTGCACAAGGACCCAAGTTCTCGTCCCTGTTCCCCACATGCACAGGGAAAACTTTATGAGCAGTGAAGAAGGGCTGCAGGTGTCTCTCTGTCTCTCTCCCTCTCTATCTCCCCTGCCCCTCTTGATTTCTGGCTGTCTCTATTCAACAAATAAATAAAGATAATAAAAAAAGTAAAAAAAAAAGTATATTGAGTTCCAAATAGCTTACACATACACATTTACTGATAAAATATCTCTTTTTATAGTAGTATTTTATTTTTTAAATTTTTATTAGTGGTTTAATATTATTTACAAGAAAATAAAGGTATGGTTCCATACAGTTCCCACCACCAGAGTTCTGTGTCCCATCCCCTCCACTGGAAATTTCCCTATTCTTTATTCCTTTAGATGTATGGACCAAAATTCTTTTTGAGATGAAGAAAGTCAAAGGTCTGGCTTCTGTAGTTGCTTCTCTGCTGAACATGGACATTGGCTAGTGGATCCATACCTCCAGCCTGTTTCTGTCTTTCTGTAGAGGGCAGGGCTCTGGAGAGGTGAGGTTCCAGGACACATTGGTGAGGTCATCTGCCCAGGAAGTTCAGGATGGAATTATGATAGTATCTGTAACTTGGTGGCTGAAAGACAGCAAGATATAAAGCAGGAAAAAATATTTAATAAACAGGAACCATAAAGTAGGAATAGATCAGATGAAAGTAGAGACCTTAGGGTAGAGGGAAGCTAGGAAGTCTGTTTTAGGAATGTTCCTAGGAGCCTATGTTTTAGTAATCTTTGCTTAAGCTTGATAGCTAACATCAGGGTGGATTATTATAATATAAATATTGTCTGGGAAGAAAGTCTCAGAGTTGAAAGTAGAGCTTCGTAGCAGGATTAAGGCAGAGAGCTGCTCATAAACTTGAAGAAAATATATAAATGCCATTAGCTGTTTACCATAATGATCTAATTGGGGGTCCATATCTGTTCATATTTAGCACTGGGGCTTTAACAAGCCCAGAGTCACTGTCAGACCTAGCTCACAGTGCTCGGTCACAGCTGGGAACAGTCGAGGCTGCACACACTTCAGAATCAGCCTTCTCAAGTGGTAGAGTGCAATGACCTCGCCTTCTCTGGAGAGTTGGACAGTCTCTACCATTGCTAGTTCATAGCAAGGGTACAGTCCTATAGAAACCTAGTAAAGGGGTTATGATGACATGTCCAGTGGGTGTGACCAGTGACTGTAGAGAGAGGGATCTATTAGAGGTTTAAGCCCTTATTATTATTATTATTATCAGAGAAAGCAAGAGACAGAGAGCAGGAGAGAGATAGAGATAGAGAGACAGAGAGAGAGAGGAGAGGAGAGAGAGTCCTGCAGCACTCCTCTACCCACTCATGAAGCTTTCCCTCTGCAGGTGGGGCCCCGGGGCTTGAACCTATGTCCTTGCACATGGTAACATATCTTCTCTATTGGGTGTGTCACTGCCCAGTGCATAGGCCCTCATTATCTATGGGAGAATCCAAGGATTCCCTGTCTAGGACCCCATGTGACAGGTGGCCTGATGGGGACCACAAAGACCATTGTTACGTGAGCCAATCTTCTGCCCTTACCCAGTGTTTTTTTTGTCACTTCTTTGAGGAGTTTAGATTTTCTCCCAGTTTTTAAAGCATTGAATGCTGTTTGTCGCAGCCAAATGGGTATTGCGTTTATGGGATCTGGCCTCAAGTTAGGGAGGAAATAAATCTAGCATTTTAGTGGGGTCTTAGTGAGCCTTAACTTTTTCTGAATTTACTTGTTTGATGATTTAAAAAAAAAATATATATATATATATATATATATATATTAGAACTACTTAAACAATTTAAGTCCAGTGTCAGAATCTGATCATCTTACAAGTCTAAAACATTAAATACTTAAGCTAAAGAAAATATATATACTCAGAACTATGGTCTGGGCAGTTAGAGAACTTGAAGTATTAAGTCTAGTTTTCTCCCTGAGGCTACAGTGCTTCTGTGGATGTCTTGGCTGTAGTTGATGAAGTTGTTAAGTTTGAATGTTGTAAATATTTGTTGCTTAAAAAGAGAGTCTGTTCTGTTTGCTGTTACTCCATGATCATACCTTCCACAAGTCTTTAAAATCTCTTCTTAAAACTGGAGACTTATTTAGTAGTAGAAGTAGGGAAATTTTTCATTGATTTTTGCATTTTCTTCAAATATGATGAATGTTGCTTCTTCTGATGACATTTGGTTTATAGCACAAAGGAACTTTCTGTTCTGTTTCAACATCTCCACTAGTCTCTAGTTATTTGTGTAGAGAGCATTAAATTAAGCAAAAATATCTAAAATATTTGGAATATTATAATAAACTACCTAAAATAACTTTGTTGTAAATATAATGAAAAATTTTATTCTAATAGTAGACTATTCAACAGATGTAATCTGTTCCTTATGGTTCATTTGGTGGTCATATTTTCTAGAGGGGGGATAAAAAAGCAGGACTGAAATAATTTGCTATCTTGCAAAATTATTGGTGCAGGAAGTAGTTCAGAAGATCTTGGAACTCCTAAGATAGTTCATGATTTATGGGAAAAGTTCTTCACAATATTTTAAATTAGTGCTTTTCTAGAAAAATGTGCTTTAGGAAATCTTTTGCCTTATTCTTTATTTTTTTTAAGTTAACCTATACTTTTATTTCCCTTTTTTTAAAATGCCTTATTCCTAGGTGTTATCAGTCTTAAAAATATGCTAAGAATAGAAACTATAAAAATATTGTGATACAAAGAATGTTAGAAAGTTCTAATTTCTGAATCATGTCAACCCCTGTGATCTTTCTTGATGCCTGAATTAAAATTGCCACGACTCTGCCTTTCTTCAGAAGAATTAAAAGAATAGCTCCCAGATATGGGAAGAATATGTAAATATCATTGAGTGTAAACCCTATCAATCTGATCTGGGCCCATAGTCAGCACAGAACCTGTATATCATCTGTATCCCTGTAGGTCTGAGCTCACATTCTGTGGTCATAGCTAAGAACTTTCCAGGCTGTGCTAATTTCAGGACGAGTCTTCCTCAAGTGGCAGAGCATGTTGACCCAGCCTCCCCTCAGAGAGTGGGGCAGTCCCTACCATTGTTGTTCCACATGGAGGGCAAGGTCCTACAGAGGCCCTCAGGAGGGTCCACAATGCTGTTCCTGTTGGAGATGGCCCAGTGACAGTGGAGAGAGGCATCTGTTAGAGGTCTAGGCTCATCATATCTATGTGGGAATCTCACAATTCCCTGATTACTGCCTTGGGTGACGGGGTGGCTTGGTAGAGACCAAAAGAGCCATCATTAAAGTGTGCCAGTCTCTTGCTCTTATCCAGCTTTTGTAGTCCTTATTTTATCTGACAAAGTTAGCCTTAGAGTAATTGAGGAAAATGAAATAGGCAAGGAGGGTATCCAGGTCTAAAGAGAAACTATTTGACTAAGTGCTTTGTGGTATGTTTTTCAGGTCTTTCTACTTTTTGAGAGATAGTGAGAGACAAAGAGGGAGAGAGAAAGACGGGAAGAGGAGAGACACCACAGCACTGCTTCAATACAGGTGAAGCTTCCTAACGTGTAGATACCTGTATGTAGTATCTGTGAGTTCAAACCCAAGTCCTCAAGTATATGAATTATGTATTCTACCAGACAGCCTAGCTCTCAACCCCCTGTACTGTTCATACCTGATGCCTTTTTTTGTAATCCCTGAAGAATGCGACTAGTTACTATCTATCATCTGTTAGCAAGCTGTGTTTTTTTTTCCCTTGGAGTTTCTGTTACCAGAGAGAAAAATAAAAGGTAAACAAATGAAGATAAATAGACTAGGTGCACAATACATTTTGGGAATAGATTAAAATTATTTCAAATCATTTGTAACAAGTCATAGGTCTAGAGAATTCTTCTCAAAC